>NC_134491.1:28395649-28695649 GCF_040206685.1 Ascaphus truei
ATCAAGAATACCAATAGCCTGCGCTCATGGCTATTGTCCCACACCCCCAGTCACTCCCACCACCCATTGTGGCCAAGCACTGCCATCTACCGCACTTATTTCCTCACCTGCAGTCTCTGTAAGTCTCCCATCATACATCTTAGATTGTAAGCTCTTCAGGGCAGGTATTTCATTTCCTATTGTCTGATTTTGCTGCGCTTAATGTATTATTATAATTCCCTGTACTGTATTCTTTGTGAAGAGCCGAGTACACGTTTGGCACTATATAAATAAAGACATACTTTCATTGCTGCACATACTATCCCACTTTGATATATGTATCAATGCAAATACAATGCAATTCTGGGGTCAACAAAAATGTTGTTTTACTTTAATAAAACAGATGCAGTCTTTTGCCCCTCAATTGCACCACATTTGCCTTGATGCATATGGTCCACTGAATAGTTTTTCAATGACATAGTACATGGTAAGTGAGCTTTATACAAACCCCAACTAAACAGTACTGTACTGTACAGGTTTTTACTTGTTCACTACAAACACCTACACTTTTCTAAGGACAGCCTAACTGTGCACTAATATATGACATTGTTAAAGGGGCAATCCCTCCTAAAAGCAAAGGGAACTAATTTCAGTGACATGTTTAAGGGGCCTCATCTGGGTAATTAATACAGTACATTTGATACCCAAATCTGACACCTATAAGTATAAGTTAGACTTGGGAGGGGTTTGATTTCCTCTGGCTGCTCCCTTTTGTGTGGTGTCACTGTGTGTTCAGCAATTGTTTGTACATCCAGAGTCCCTCCCCATCCCATCCCCTTATCGGCTCTCTGATAAGGACAGGATGGGTTAAGGACAAAAAAAACCCCACTTGGTTGACCAACACTTTCTCATTCTGAGGCCCCTCAATTGGCCGACTATGTGGGATTACACCTTTTAATGCAGTTTTATTGCACACCTTTGCTCATCACTTTGTATCTACTGTATTACGCTTTCTGCCCTTTCCATTTCCCAGTGAAGGTCAATCTCGTAGAAAAGTAATGTTCTTCATTCACAGAGAAAACAGATTTGGCAAATGTTATTGGAAGACTTGCAGATAGAAAAATATTAAAAGAATATGAACAGAGCAAGATCTGGGGGGATCAACTGAAAATGAGAGAGCAGAAAGTTTTGTAACAGCAAATAAGTAGAAACCGCTGTGTTATTCCAGTTGCGATAATGCAGAGGAAACGAGAACTTCAGTATTGGTTGATACATTTTGTATTTGGACTAACAATTGATATTATAAGACAAGCATCCGAGAGTTCTCTTTCATTTCTTGACCCGAGGAAGAGAGAGAACTCTTGAAAGCTTGTAACATGAAATAAGCAGCTAAATCAAAAATGGAGTGGCTAAAATGCAGCTTAAGGCCTCGGCCATGTTAGTTGCTTGCTGGAGGAAGCACGCTAACGCGCACTCCCGCTCAGCACTGAGCCCCTACAGCCGCAATTAGAGCAGCTTTAGTAGGGGCACACCTGCGCTTCCACACGCTTGCGGAAGCGCAGGTCTTAGGGGAATGTAAAATTTCCCTGCTTGCCAGCGAGACAGGCCGGTCACGTGAGCGGTTCGCCCAATGAGGGCGAACCAGCTCCGTGACATCACTGGCCCGCCCCCGGCCAGTGACGCGCCCGCCACCTGAAGGCCCGCTGATGGCGCGTGCGGTAAGCAACCGCAAGGCCAGGGAAAGCACCCGCTTTCCCTGAGCCTCAGCGCGCCTCAGCAAGCAAGCAGGGAGCATGGACTCAGCCTAAGTGGGAAGACTTTTGACATTACTTTTATTTATTTTTTAATTGTCCAAGAATAAATAAGAAGGGTATTGCTAAGACTGGGCTGCTGTAATGAACTGTATAAGCCAGTGGTGGGCAAGTCCGGTGCTCAAGGGACACAAGCAGGTCAGATTTTCAGTATGTCCCTGCTTTAGCAGTTGTGGTTTAATCAGTGGCTTAGTCTTTGACCATATATAGTTGTCTACAGTATTTGACTGAGCCACTGATTGAGTCACCTGTGCAGAAGCAGGGATATCATTAAAACGGGACCTGTTGGTGGCCCTTGAGGACTGGAGTTTCTCACCCTTGGTATAAGCCTTATTCTTTACCTGCAAGGGCAAGGTCCACATTCAGGAAAGCCACAATTGGAGAACCCAAGACTTTGCTCATTTCCTGTGGAGATATGAAACATACAGTAGATCACAAAATTAATTAAAGACACACACATAAGAGGGAACTGCCACAGAATTATCCTGCGCATTGTTCGTTGGGAACTAAACGTCTGTGGTAACGCTGTTATCCTAAATTGTCTCTTTTTTTGTACTATCCAGTTTTTGTGTGCCTGCATTTGTTCATTTGTTTACAGGTATGCAAATGATATACTAATTTGTGCTCCGTTACAGAGCACCTGCTAGCAGAGGCAGCCTGGCCTGGGGAGCAGGGGGGAATTGGTCCTCATGACGGTGAGATTTAACAAATTTGGTCCGGTAGCAGAGAGGGGAAGATGTGTGCGGCACACTGTAGATTCCGGCCAGAAGGTGGTGCTGCAGAGCTCACATACTGTAGCAGCTGCTCCTCTCCCGGGCTGGCTCTCTGCTGTGTGCTATGGGAAGTGTGCATATGATGCATGCATGGATGGTGTGTGTTTGTGTGTTTTATATGGTGTGTTTATATGATATATTCAGGGTGTGTGTGTGTGTGTGTGTGTGTGTGTGTGTGTGTGTGTGTGTGTGTGTGTGTGTGTGTGTGTGTGTGTGTGTGTGTGTGTGTGTGTGTGTGTGTGTGTGTGTGTGTGTGTGTGTGTGTATGTGTATATAGATATAAATGAGTTCTTCAGTATTAGGTGATACCTTTTTTATTTGGACTAACAATTTATGTCATAGAACAAGCTTTCGAGAGTTTTCCTCTCTTCCTCAGGTCAGCAATACTAATATACAAAGGTTTCTATGGCTTAGACAAGGAATGGGGGGAAAAAAAGGAAGAATAAAGAACAGAGATGTATATGAGATTGGGTGTGGGAGGCATTGGAAGGGTATTAAAACAGAGATAAGGAAGGTGAGAATTGGGGATGGGGGGGGGGGGTGTACATCCACAGCAGCACAGAGGGGGAAGAGGATGCTGGGGGTGTGTGTGGGGGGAAGGTATAGGATGGCACAATGGCAGGAAGGACCCCACGGATGTCCGGAGGCCCAATACGAGTCTGGGGGTCCCCACGGAAGTCTGGGTACCGGTCACTGGTCCCCGCAGATGTCCAGGGGCCCCACGGGAGTCCCTGGGTGGTCCCCACAAGTGTCCGTGGGCACCACAGTTGTCCCAAGGTCCCCAGGTTGTCCCTGCGGGTGTCTGGGGTCCTCTGGTTCTCCCCGCAAGTGTCCAGAGGTCCTTGGGAGGTCACTGTGGGTGTCCGGAGGTCCTCAGGTGTTCCCGTGTCCGGGTCCTTGGGTTATCCCTGCGGGTGTCCAGTGGCCAAACAAGGAACCTTGGGTGTTCCCCATTGGTGTCTGCGGGCCCCATGGGTGTCCGGACATCCTCGGGTGGTCCCTTCGGGTGTCTGGGGCCTACGGGTTGTCTCCAAGGATGTCCGGAGGCCCAGCGGGTGTCCCGGGTTCCTCGGGTGGTCCCTGTGTGTGTGCAGGACCCTCTGGGTGGTCCCTGAGGGTGTCCAAGGACCCCACAGGTGTCCAGGGGTCCTTGGGTGGCCCCTGTGGGTGTCTGGGGTCCTAACGTGGTCCCCGAAGCTATCTGGAAGTCCTCGGGTGGTCCTCGCAGATGTTCAGGGGCAACCACTGGTGTCCGGGGTTCCTCGGTTGGTCCCTGCGGGTGTGCGGGGCCCTCTGGGTGGCCCCACCGGGAGTCCGGGGGGCCACATGGGGGTCCTCGGGTGGTCCCCACGGGTGTCTGGAGGCATTCGGGTGGTCCCCATAGGAGGGCCAATGTGAGTCAGGGGGTCCTCAGGTAGTCTCAAGTGGTCCCTGCGGATGTCCTAGGGCCCAACGGTTGTCCCGAGGTCCTCTGGTGGTCCCTGCAAATGTCCGAGGGTCCTCTAGTGATCCCCGCAGGTGTCCAGGGTCTTTGGGTGGTCCCCGTGAGTATCCAAGGGTCCTCGGGTAGTCCCTGCTGGTGTCCGGGGGTCCTCAGGTAGTCCCCATGGGTGTCTTGGGCCCCACGGGTGCTCAGAAAGGACTTCTTTCCCATGTACACTATACAGTATGAACTCGTAACGTTAATCTTCAAATTTCAATTACACACACTTGAAGTACTGTACTGTACGGCAATAAAAAACAGATTAAATTGCTGTTAGATTTTTAAGACAACTCGCGATCACCCACATGAGTTTCTCGACGGTATTGCAGACAACGATAAAATGCCATTTTCTGCACTCGATAAAAACACTAGTCAACACGCATCTTAACGTGGTAATATTGGAAGAAATCACGCACCATGACATGGGTATGCCCAGGTATACAACGCGTGAAGTGTTCGAATAGCGGCTGCTGCACCTGTATCAAGTTGAGTGCAAGGGCAAAGCTGTTAACGTGAATCAGGTTGCTACCACCAGGTTGCCTCCATTATTTCCTGTCACTAGCTCTACCTCCAGGCCACTCAAAGAAAGCCGATAACCCCCTCAAAGTTCAAAAGAATACCAGCCGATCCATGGGTATTATGCATACAGTACATAGGGTATCCCATACATGCTGCTGCTGACTTCCTAACTAGCAGAATAACTAATGCCACAAACAATTCCAAAACACCAGCTTCTTTGGCAAAAGGGAGAAAAGGACAACCAACAGGCTGTAACAGTCAGATAGTCCCTTCCACTAAGTCTATTAGTCCACAAGTCTATTGTGAGGTACATCCTCCTCCTGTATGAAGAACATGGTCCATGGCTGCAACAACCTCTTATGCAACAGAGTGAACACCGCAAGTTTGACTATGGCTATGTCAGCTACACTTCATGTGTTTTTGGCCAAGGACGATTCCAAATGAACACAAGGCCATGTCTCACTTTGCTAAAGTTGGTGCATATTTTTGCAGAGCGAGAGGGGGTGATTGAGGAAGAGGGAGTGAGACGGAAGCGAGATAAATACATGGGAAGAGGGGGGGGGGGGGAAATAGCGGTGGCTTGTGAGATCTGAAATTCGGCGTGAGACTTTAGTCCTTGGCCCAGAGAAATCTTTCTGGGCCCTGCACATAATAACACATACACCAACACAAACACACACACTTACCAACACAGACACACGGAACCAGGAGATCTATTGAGAGCAGCTCAGAGCAGGAGTGCTCTGCAGTGCAACCTGCTGCCCGGAAGCTGCAGCAGTGTTACGCTGTGCTCACCCCAAACTAGGCGGGACCACGGTGCTGAGGTGGGAATGGATATGACGCCACCCACAGCCACCAGGACACGTCTTGAGTGTAGATTGGTCTGGATAGCCAGGCCGGGGTAGGAGAGGTAAAGATAGTTGAAGGTACTGTTAGCCGAGTTCAGGGTTGGAGAGGGGGATGCAGTCGAATTGCCGTTAGCCAAGGTCGGGTGCGGAGAGAGCGGAGTGGTCGAAGCCGAAGTCAGATGCCAGAAGTTCAGAGTAGTCGAGGAGGAAGCCAGGTCGGTACACAGGAGCAGGACAGCAAAACAAGACAGGATTAGGAAGGCAGAGAGTGATGAGAACAGTAACTGGTTCTATGCTCAGCCAATGGGAGAACAGCAGAGTGGAGGTGTGTGCAGGAGTGAAGGTGCGATAGGAGGCATGTTCAGGTGAGCTCCCTGGGGTGGAGCTTGAGAAAGCAGCGCTAGCATCCATGCGCGCCTGATTTGCATGTCTGCTCTCTCCCTCTTACCGCTACAGCTGTTCTAATCTGATCAGCTCTGCATCCGGCATCCTCCTCTGATCTCCTCCTACCTCCGCTCCCCTCCTACCCGGCCAAACCAGGAGGACACTGGCTCATTAATAACCAGGACTGTCCCAGCTATATCGGGACATTTTCACAATTTTTGGGGAGAGAGGCAGCTGGGCGTCTGCAACCTGCAGAGAGCCGCAAGTAGGAGCGGAAAGAGCCGCCACAGGTTGCCGACCCCTGGTCTAGTGAGTCTCCAAAATGGAGTAGGCTTTGATTTTATGCTTTGTCTTAAAGGGACAGTACCGGATACTTTATGTTGCTCGGTGTTGTAAATAAACCCTGCCGAAGGCTTATTGAAGCACAAGATTTACGTATTTGTACTTCTCTGACCTCACCTACAGGCCACTCTGTCACAATGTCACATATGTTATTTGGCAAACTACGCAACACCTGTACTTGGGACTGCACTGCAAATAATAGTCATCTTTGTTCTAATCTTCAAGGGTGTGTATAAAGTGACGTATGCATGAGATTGCTATATAGTGTATAATATAGTGTATAGCAGGTCTGTCCAGATAATCAGTGTTTAGCAGTCCGTGAAGTCCAAGTAAATGGGAGGTGGCAATAACCTTGCTCAATGTCTTCCTTCCAATCAGGAAGAAAAGGCATCACTCCAGAGGACTAATATTGGATTTATTTAAAGTGAAATCAGATTAAAATTTAAATCTAATATTAGTCCTCTGGAGTGCTGCCTTTTTTTCCTTCTTGGAAGGAGAATACATTGCTTTATGGACTGTGCCGTTTGGCGCATGGCGAGCACCCGAGGCAATTCCAAACAAGGAGTCATGTGAGTGCACCTTTTTCTATAGCTATAATATCCTTGCTCAGATACTGTTTGTTGTGGTGAGATGAAATGGAGAAGGCGGTGTCGTCCCCCCCCCCTCCATCTTCCTGGTGTAGGTAGCATTGTCAGACAGCTTGTGCTTGCTGTCTGCCCAGCTCTTCTCTAACATGACCACGGTGCGGACGGTATTCCCCATTGATGAGGATGCCCCAAACCCTGTGTTCCTAGGCGGTACTGGTGCATGAGCACAAGCTAAGTGTTTCCCAAATGGGGTTCCACAGTATGTGAGGTTCCATGAGAGGATTAAAAGAGTGATATGTGGTGGGCAGCATGGTGCCCCTGCTATTTTGTCAGGTGCTGGTGGTTTTTCGTCAGTGACAGGCGACCAAGAACGGGAAAACCCTTTTTTCAGACACCAAAGGTGGGGCTCTATTGTATGCTCGGATTCTGAAAGAAATACGCTGAAATGTCTCGTGGCAGCCCTCCTTATGTAATCTAAGTATGTGCAATTCTTATTTATTTACATATTTTTTGTTGCCAAGAAAGAAGACTTGGCAAAATGTTCACAGAATTCTATAAAAGAAATAGGTCACTGTGCCAGAATTCAGATGGCTTAATGCTTCTGATACATACTGTAGGGCAGAACTAAATATAGGTGGCTTGCTTTGAAACAGGTGGTTAGGAGAAGTCTTTAATGTGAACAGCAACCTGCCATGTCCTCTCTTTCATTAATACATTTCAAACAAGTCCATTTCAATAACTTTAAGAAAATAATTAAAAGGATGTGATGATATGCTTGCTGAAATTAGAATATTTTTATGTACACAGAATATCTGCTGGTTATAAAGTCATTATCAATAAACTGTTGCTAAGATTAGCCAAGTCTATACCATAAAGAGTGTATTTGTGATGGTGCTCAACAGTGCTGGGACTATGTGAAAGGAGGGGAGTATACTGGGTGATAATTGTATTTTACAATGGTACTGTGCCTTTAAATGGGCATAAGGTACCCTGAAGGTAGGAGTGGGTTGCCAAAGACAGCCCTCTCTTTCCTCATTGGGTAGCCCCAGGTTTAGTACTCACTGAGTCTTCTTTCTTCCCCAGTCCCCAGGTTTGCTGTTGTCCCACACCATGAATTAAATAAAGGACTATTTTTTCTGCAAGACCTGCTCCTCCTTATTGCTGTGCGCTGCACACCCTGGCTTTGGATCTATACCATAAAGAGTCTCTGAAATGCACTTGTCAGACCATGTTACCGGCATTGTAAACATTTCCCATCAGTGGTAAAATTATCTTCCTGCTAGTATGAAGACGTCTACAGGTCTATCATATTTCTGATCCATTTTAAGAAGACACTAACTTTTGACATTAAAAGGCAACTTCATATGGTCAAGTCCACAGCTTGAACTAGTCCTGTGATGTTAAGCATGCAGAAACTGTTGTACATGAGCTACTGTACATAACTGCAAATCAAAAATTAATTCTGTTACAAGTCCCATAATCCACTGCTAAATGCTAAAAATTACAAAGCAAGAGACAAAGAAGAGGGGAGAGTCAGATGAATTACCTCTGTGAAAAATAAAAAGCAGTCGAGGTGGAACTGTCCCCCCCAGGGCAATTCCCTACGGCCTGGTAGGAGCGCACCCCAGCGGTCTGACCCGGAAGTCTGCCGCTGCTACAGCACAGCTCCTCACAGGCTGTCCTCCTGCTCCGCTCACATGGTCTCAATGCTCTTCTTCTGCCGCAGCCGCCCGCTGTCTAAGGCCGCGATTATAGTGCTGGCGACCGATGATGTCACCCGTTGCTGTCGCCACTAGCGAAAGTTAAAATTTATTTTTAAGCGACGTCGCAGGTGACAAGGCCAGTGACATCACGAAGGGGGCAGGCTGCGCTCTCTGATTGGTTTAGAGACAGTCACATGTGGCGACTGTCTCTAAAAAATCAAATTTACCCGGCTTCAAAATGTATATATATATATATATATACAGTGTTCGACAAACCTATACATTTGCTCGCCCCGGGCGAGTGGATTTAACTCCCGGGCGAGTAAATATTGGCCCAAACAGCACACGTTTGGTACTAGGTGGCGAGTAGATTTTTTTGTGTGGCGAGTAGATTTTTAGGTGATTTGTCAACCACTGTATATATATATATACACACACACACAACAAAAGACGGGTACCCAATGCTACATCCAATTGACAAAACATATATGGTAATAAGTATAACATTTGAATACTTCAATAATAATATTTTCTTGGTTATTTAGTTAAACCCTTTGGCCGGCATACCAACGTCAAGGTATAACCAAATTTGCAGGTCCTAACACTAAACTCTGAACCTTTCCTTTTACCTCTGTATGAGAGGAAACAACCACAGTGAGTCCTATCCATTAAGTAAAATGCTAGAACCTCCCAAGTTAAAAAGGTGGGAGGGGTGAGCTCTGGGAAGAGGGGCCACTTACCTCCAAATAACTGTTGCCAGTTATGAATTAAATGAACACACACATTCCCAGTTAGCTCAAACTCCAACACCCACCACATCATATATATATATATATTTATGTCAAAAGGAGTGCTACTGAGCGTGGAAAATGTATACAACAAAGGCAGGGGTGCCCAATGCTTCATCCAATTGACAAAACATATATGGTAATAAGTATGAAGTTTGCAAGTCAGGCATAGTGGTCTATTACAAATCATTTTTAAAATATATTCTTTGTTTGCAATTCCCTAAAAAATTACCATTACATGATCTCAGTTTGACACCCTCTTCAGAAACTTTAGGAGAAAAAAAAAATTCCAAGATGTCTTTGTTTTTATTTGTATTTAAGAAGGCCCGTATTTTTTGAAAGATTAATATAATACTTAAACTGTGAAAATAGGAAAGGGTAGATGCTTTCCAAAAATAAATAAAATTAACCTTCTCTTTAGAAAAGTATTTGCTAATTTGTAAGCATTTCCCCCCCCCCCAAATTGATTCTTTGCAAAACATTATCTAATAATATCGAAAAATAGGTCTTAGATTTTGTAATCTTTCAGTTAAATATCACCATGTTGTCTGTGCCATATTTATAATAATGCATATACTGTATATTGATGTAATACATGGTGAATCTTCTACAATTTATGTAATACATGGTGAATACTCTACAAAATACAAGTGTAACCCTGTTTCCCCCCCTCAATCTCATATAGGGTCTATCATGGGGAAAACTGCTAGTTACTCATGGTAGTGTGGTGCATACCTGCTGATAAACAGGGGCCCTGAGTCTCCCACATGGTGTTATAGGGGAGGTCAGGACAGGCTTCTGGGGCCTTGCCCGAATCGTACTCACGGTGACAGCGCCTCCATGTCTTGCAGCCCCCAGAGATGTGGGGAGAAATCTCTGCAGGAGAACTTATCTCTTCTTCCTGATAGATTTCAGTCTCAGGCAAGAAGTATGTGAAAACAGATGGTCTTTATTCTTTTTTCTTTTATGTATTTAACAATGTCGCAAAAGCTACCATGTTTATAGCCCCTGTAGAGCAGATAATATTTTGAATGCTCAAGTTATACAGATTACCAAGCAGTGTGGCTCTATTGTTAGAACTCACAATGTTTAAATCATAGCTACTGTTAATATCATGTAGCTGTTAGCTTTATACTGCAGAGCCTTCAGACCAATA
The DNA here is from genome assembly GCF_040206685.1 of Ascaphus truei. NCBI lineage: Eukaryota > Metazoa > Chordata > Amphibia > Anura > Ascaphidae > Ascaphus > Ascaphus truei. Next base: position 28,406,023 of record NC_134491.1, read on the forward strand.
TATCATCTCTTCAGATGTGTTACTTAGTCTCTAACATTTATAAATGCTGGGTCTGCATATTTACCAAGAAGGCTACTTAGTGCCATGGACATCAGATACCCCTTGAAGGTAAGGATATCCAGCTTTTCCTTAGTATTTATTATGTTAGAAGCACCCTTTGATATACACCTGCTCTTTAAGATGGTGTCTAGCAGCTGATCTTTTTATTCAATTGTTGTGAGTTCCTAGATTTTCGTGTAACTCCGTTATATGGCTTGAAAATGGCCTGTATGGCTCATTTTACTGGTCTGTATTGCACTGGTGTTCCATGTACATGCCAAATGAGCCCACATATAGATCACTCCCATACAAATCATAGTGTTTGTGTGCCTCAGTATTATTTGGCATTTGTCCAAAACTCAGTGTGAAATGGTTGTGCTAAACAGCTCTACTATCTGCTCATATAACTATGAGTTGCCGATTCAACTACTTTCCTCCCTCGCTATGTTCAGGGGGAGCACACATAAAGCTAAATTGGGCTCTGTCTAACCTACAGCTCAATACTATTCAACACTCTGTAGCTTCTGGGGTCATATGGTATAGACTGACGTAACGGCGTAGCGCACCGACGGCCGTTTCGCTTCTGGTGACGCTTTCTCAAGAATCCTCTACAAACCCTGACTGAGACATCACTTTTTTACGACTCAAAATTGGTACATTTCAAATGGTTTGCGACTTTATGCAAAAGTTTTGTGCATCTCTAATAAAAAGTAGTTGTACTCTGGGTGTGAAAATAAAAAAAGAAGAAGTACCCAACAGTTCTATCATACTGTTACCACTGGGTACATATTCAAGATGTGTGTATACAGTATAAATCTGAAAAGTATTTTTTATATTTTTTTTTAATTTTTTTATTGTATGTCTTTATTTATATAGCGCCATTAATGTACATAGCGCTTCACAGTAGTAATACATGTGGTAATCAAATAAATAACAGATAATATAAATAACAGATCATGGGAATAAGTGCTTCAGACATAAAAGTAACATTAAGGAAGAGGAGTCCCTGCCCCGAGGAGCTTACAGTCTAATTGGTAGGTAGGTAGAACGTACAGAGACAGAAGGAGGGAGTTCTGGTAAGTGCATCTGCAGGGGGCCAAGCTTTATGTATCATGTGTTCAGAATATCCACAGTGCTATTCATATGCTTCTTTAAGCAAGTGTGTCTTAAGGTGGGTCTTAAAGGTGGATAGAGAGGGTGCTAGTCGGGTACTGAGGGGAAGGGCATTCCAGAGGTGTGGGGCAGTCAGTGAAAAAGGTTTAAGGCGGGAGAGGGCTTTAGATACAAAGGGGGTAGAAAGAAGATATCCTTGAGCAGAACGCAAGAGTCAGGATGGTGCATAGCGAGAAATTAGGGCTGAGATGTAAGGAGGGGCAGAAGAGTGTAAAGCTTTAAAAGTGAGGAGAAGAATGGAGTGTGAGATGCGGGATTTGATCGAAAGCCAGGAGAGGGATTTCATGAGGGGAGATGCTGAGACAGATCTAGGAAAGAGTAGAGCGATTCTGGCAGCAGTATTTAGGATAGATTGTAGGGGAGACAGGTGAGAGGCAGGAAGGCCGGACAGCAGGTTACAGTAATCAAGACGGGAGAGAATGAGGGCCTGAGTCAGAGTTTTAGCAGTCGAGAACAGAGGAAAGGGCGTATCTTTGTTATATTTCGGAGGAAAAAGCGACAAGTTTTAGAAATGTTTTGAATGTGAGAGGCGAATGTGAGAGAGGAGTCGAGTGTGACCCCTAGGCAGCGTGCTTGGGCTACTGGGTGAATGATCGTAGTTCCAACAGTAATGTGGAAGGAGGTAATAGGGCCAGGTTTGGGAGGAAGTATGAGGAGCTCTGTTTTAGCCATGTTGAGTTTAAGGCGGCGGAGGGCCATCCAGGATGATATAGCAGAGAGACATTCAGAAACTTTGGTTTGCACAGCAGGTGTAAGGTCGGGTGTTGAAAAGTATATTTGTGTGTCATCAGCATAGAGGAGATATTTAAACCCGAAAGATGTTATTAGGTCACCTAGAGAGAGTGTGTACAGAGAAAAGAGAAGAGGTCCCAGGACAGAGCCCTGGGGTACCCCCACAGAGAGATCAATAGAGGAGGAGGAGGTGTTAGCAGAAGAGACACTGAAAGTACGATGGGAGAGGTAGGAGGAGATCCAGGATAGAGCTTTGTTCCGAATACCAAGAGTATGGAGAATATGAAGGAGAAGAGGGTGGTCCACGGTGTCAAATGCTGCAGAGAGGTCGAGTAATATGAGCAGAGTGTAATGACCTCTGTCTTTGGCAGCATGGAGGTCATTAGTTATTTTAGTGAGGGCTGTTTCCGTGGAGTGAGCAGTGCGGAAGCCAGATTGTAGAGGGTCTAGGAGAGAATAGGTGTTGAGAAAATGGAGCAAGCGAGAGAATACAAGACATTCAAGGAGTTTTGAGGCAAAAGGCAGGAGGGAAACAGGTCGATAGTTAGAAAGATAGGTAGGGTCAAGCTTGCTGTTTTTGAGTAATGGTATGACTGTTGCATGTTTGAAGGAGGATGGAAAGGTTCCAGAGCAGAGGGAGGAGTTAAAAATGTGTGTGAGCGTAGGGATTATAGTAGAAGCAAGAGGTTTTAGAAGATGGGAGGGAATGGGATCAAGAGGGCAAGTGGTAGAGGGAGAAGAGGCGAACAACAGCGACACATCCTCCTCTGAGACAGTGGAAAAAGAGTCAAGGAAGACAGGAGGAGAGTTAGGAAGAGGTGTAGGATGGGAGGAAGAAACAGAGGGGATGTTCTGACGTATGGATTCCACCTTTTCCTTAAAATAGTCAGCAAAGTCCTGAGCGGAGATGGAGGAAGGAGAGGCAGCTGAGGGTGGTTTGAGTAGAGTATCAAAGACAGAGAACATTCGGCGTGGGTTAGACTTGTGCATGTTGATTAGTGCAGAAAAGTAGGCTTGTTTAGCTTGCGAGAGGGCAGAGTTGAAACAGGATAGCATAAATTTGTAGTGAAGGAAGTCTGCGAGAGTGTGAGACTTCCTCCAGAGGCGTTCAGAGGAACGAGTGGAGGAACGCAGCATGCGCATGTGGGAATTTAGCCAGGGTCTAGGGTTAGAAGGGCGAGGGCGGCAGAGAGAAAGCGGGGCATGTAGATCAAGAGACGAGGACAAGACAGAGTTGTAGTTCCTGACCAGGTTGTCAGGGTCTGTAGCAGAGCTGAGAGAGGAGAGGGAGGAGTGTAAAGTGGACTCAAAGTCAGGTAAGTGAATAGAGCGCAGGTTTCTGCAGAACCGGGGGGTAGATGGAGGTGGAGAAAGGGAGAAGCGAGATAGAGAGAATGAGATGAGATGATGGTCAGAGAGAGGAAAAGGGGAAATGGAGAAATCGGAGAGAGAGACAAGTTTTTAGTGAAAACCAGGTCTAAGTAGTGGCCATCCTTGTGGGTGCTGGCTGCAGTCCACTGTTGAAAGCCAAAAGAAGAGGTTAGAGAGAGAAAGCGGGAAGCCCAAGGGAGAGAGGGGTCATCAATGTGGCAATTGAAGTCCCCAAGGAGAAGAACCGGGGAGTGAGGAGAGAAAGAAAGAGAGCCAGGATTCAAAGTGAGAGAGAAAGGCAGAAGGGGGATGAGTAGAGGTAGGTGGGCGATTAATGACCGCCACATGGACAGGGAGAGGAGAGAAGATTTGGACAGTGTGAGCCTCAAAGGAGGGAAAAGCAAGCGATGGAGGAATAGGAAGGGTTCGGTAACGGCAGAGAGAGGAGAGCAGGAGCCCCACGCCTCCACCCCTGCCATCAGTGCGCGGAGTGTGGGAGAAGGAAAGGCCACCATAGGAGAGGGCAGCTTCCAGAGCAGTGTCAGACTGAGTGAGCCAGGTCTCGGTTATAGCAAATAGGAGCAGAGAGTGAGAGAGAAAAAAGTAATGTACAGAGAGGAACTTGTTAGAAAGGGAGCGAGCATTCCAAAGGGCACAGGAGAAAGGGAGAGAGGAGGGAGCGTGGCAGGGGATGGGTATGAGGTTGGAGGGGTTGACACCAGAAGGAGTAGAGGTTGCAATTGGCAGGCGAGGACGAGCGCATGTAGGAATAAGACAGGGACCAGGATTGGGAGAGATATCCCCAGAAGCAAGGAGGAGAAGCATGGGTAGAAAGAGGATGTGTGAGGATGATTTGTAGGGGTGTGTTTTAGTGCAGGGCATATAGCTGTGTGGTGTCAGAGGACGCAGGTAAGAAAGGAGTTCATGTGAACAGAGAAGTGGGGAAGGAAGGAGAGATGGAGATATATGAATAGAGTTAGAGACATACTGAGGCTGGTTATAAAAACAAACAAACAAAGTGAATGTGCAGTAAGGTGTATACACAATATAAATATTGTTTATGGAAGTTTTTTTTTCAGAGTAATTTATGTATATGTGAAATTTTAAATACAGCAGTTAGTAAAAAAAAGAAAAACAGGATTGACATTAAAAAGTTAATTAACTTAAAACGGTAAAAAATATATTGCTGGGACATTTTTTATTTTGGATTTAAGACCAATATATAGCTGATAATTTCACTAAAAGGCATTCAATGCTCACCAGTGCCGAATTTACAAAACTGCTGCCCTTAGGCACTTACCTGGTGCCGCACATCTTCGTGCCGCCCTCCTCCTTCATGCCACCCTCCTCCTCCTTTAGCGTCACATGACACTGCGACATCATGCGTCACATTGCCACGGCAATGTGATGTCACAGCATCATTTGATGCCACATCAGCGCCATGTGATGTCACATTGCCATGGCAAAGTAATACCAAAGTGACACCATGTGACGTTGCAGCATCATTTGACGCTGAAGAAGGGTTAGAGCGCGGCACAAATTAGAAGGTAAGAACTTTACAGAGGCCCCACGCTCTCTGGCAATAAGTGGTGGGGGAGGGAAATTTGCTGCCCCCAAATTTTACCACCCTAGTCCCGGGCCTGATGGGAAATTCACTATAGATTCTCGGCCCAAACAGGAATAGAACTACAGCTTCCAGGGTCCTAAGCATACCCCATGGCCACCAGATCCCCGGCGTGAGGCCTGTCTTCACTTTTTTACAACTTGGACCGGCCCTTGCTGGCTTAAGATTTGAAGGCCCAAAAAAGAGTCTTGAGAAGTCTTGAAATCTTGTGTACATACTGCATTTGTGGCTATATACTTAGTCAATGTTGGAGGAGAGAAAGGGGGTTTTGATTTCCCATTAGGCCTGAAAGGCCCGGGCCTAGGACAACAACATTTGGGGATGGCAAAATTTGCCCCGCCCGCCATACACAAAGGTCGGGTCTATCGAGTCTGATCGGAACTTCCGTATCTGCTTCCACCGCCACCTTCCTGCTGCCTCCGCCTTCTTTCTGTAGCATCAAATGACGCTGCAATGTCACACGGCGCCTTGTTGCCATGACAACACAACGGTGTGGCGTCAAATTATGTCATGAGTACTTTATATGGGGGCGATACATTTCACAGATCAGTAATTGATAGAGAACTGAATTTTAAAAAGTCTAGGATCCATGGTAAAGTCTAGGATCCATTGTAAGTGTAAGAAATATTTATTCTGTGTGTGATATAGAATAGGATCTGTGTGACGATTTTCTGCTATCATTTGCCAATTCTGTATTCCTGACAACTCTGCTGATTATCTTACAAGAAAAGGATAAGTCATGCTACAGGATTCTTCTAGATACATAGGAGGGGCCCCGCAGAGCCAATGTGCCTTTCAAAGATAAGCACACCTGAATTGATCCGTTGATGGAACAGATAAATAATGGAGGTTAATTTCATGGTCAACAGCGACAGCTACAGGAGTTAGTTGTATGCTGAAATATTGCTGACATTGCATAACAAACATTGACCTGATTCGCTGGAACTGTTCCTAGGGGGTGGCCGTGGTGTGTCAGGGAAAGTATAATTAGTATAGTTTAAGACTGTTGAGTAGGTTCCTCCAGTGAAAACCGCTTTGAAGATCTTGTCCGGTTCACACAACGTGACGGGCTGTACTACACCGGTATTATATACCGGGCCTATTAAAAGTGAACTTCAAGGAACATCTCTGAGTCAAAATTATCTTTCAGTAAGTATACCATGGTAATGTAAATCAAAGCATTTAATACAAATATAAATAGTCATACGTGTAAGTGAGATAACCATTCTCCGTGGTCTTAAAAAAGTCTACATTTATTTCTAAATGAAATATATAATTACAGTATCATCAGTCAAATGTTTTAGTGGTATTAAAATAAGAAAACAATGTAGACATTAAGAGCTCAGTGAACATACTTTTATATAACACAACCCAGTACTTGAGTATATCATTGCATTGCATTTCCTTCATATTTACGCTTCTTAAAGTAATGTGTCCAACAAACTTTGCATGATTAAAAAAAAAAAAATCAGGATAAAGAGAATGTTAAGTCACTAATGTTCATAGAAGTATTACATTTTGCCATCTTGAAAAAAAAAAAAAGAAACCTGCCTTAGCTTGTCAGTGCCCTGAGGTCACATTACAATTTGAAGAATCTGCTTCCCTGAAAGAGTCTTCCACTTTATTTATTTTTAGTTTCCTGGCTGCAACTTCTACAGAACACCACGGCACAGAAAGACACACGCACCAGAGTTCACACTGCAACTGGCTGAAAGATCATGTACAAATAATTGATCCCCATTGCTGGATGTGTTGGGGAGATTTCCTCTGGCAGAAGATGTTTATCTCCTCAATAATTACTTGGGATATTAAAATCAAGTAGAAAAGCAAGCACCCTGAAGACAGGAATTGTGTTACAAGCGAACTTCCTCTATTCTTTCAATTCTCAGCAGTTGCAAAATCTGTGTGTATATACAATATATTTATTTACTTATTACAGTAGACTTACTCCACATGCCTTCGGAAGTACTTGCAGCAGTAGCACAGGAGACTACATCTGGGTCAGCCCTAACCAGCAATGCTACCGACGCTGGCTCAGGTGGTGGGACAGGAGGAATTTACTCTGCCATCCTCTCCCGAAATTTGCCTATTATTGGCGGGCGTGACAAAACATTTCAGGAGCTTCACAAGAAATGCTTAGAAAAAAAATTCATTTTTCAAGATCCTGAATTTCCACCCAATGACACCTCTCTCTTCTACAGCCAGAAGAGCCCCGTCAAGTTTGAGTGGAAAAGACCTCCAGTGAGTAATACTTAGCTTTGGGGAGGGGAGAATTGGAAAGTACAGTAATGTCAATAACAATTTAGTTAAGACAATTTATACAATTATTCATCAAAGTTCCAGTATTTCATTATTGCAAATATGCAACATTTTAAGCATCGGTTTATGTGCGAGATTTACTAAGCACCGATTGGGGTTATCCCACCCAGGTCCAACATCTAGTGCCATTCAAGTCAGTGGCACATAAGGCCGGATCTTGGTAGGATCCCCTGCATCCGTGTTTGGTAAATCTTGGCCTTTGGGAGATATTTAATTATATTTAAATGGAGATTATTTGCATATCATTTGGATATCATGGAAACCTTAATAATTTGTAGTAGTTGTTGCTAAACATTGATAGTGTGGGTATTTTTTCCTAATACGTTAATGTTTCTTTTAATGTACAAGTCGAAATATGTACATGCATCAACGTCCGCCAAAGTCGCCAACCCAGCAAATTTCCTTAGAAAAATACATACTATTCACCAAATTTGACAACGTTTCAGGGTTTCAGGGTTTCAAAAGACACTAAGCAAAACTTGCTCAAGTGGCAAATCTTGACACGAGCAAAAATGTTCAAAAATGTTCAAAAACAAAATATGCATTTTTTGGGTGAAATTCAAATAGAAGTTTAAGGGACTTTTTACCTCTACAGAAGTTTACTGTACATTATTTGAATATGTTCCCTGGTTTTCAGTACTCAGGCTGAAAACAGAATCAATTTCAGTATATTCCTGCATAAGATCAGTTTGAATGCTCATTAATCAATTGAATTAGGGAGAGGAGGGTGTATATGTAGGTTAGTGGTATCACATACTGTACGTAAACTGTTTGTGATCCTTGAGAATCAGATATCTTTTGAAGCATATCAGTTTGCCAAAGTGATTTATAGAAAGGGAAGCACCTGTGTACTTATCAGTGAAAGTTAAATAACACACAGCGCATCTTTTAAGGGTGAGCACAATCACCTGTGTTTTGGTTCTATAACATTTTTGTGTTTTGCTCTTAGGGATGAGATAGAGAAAATGTAAGATAATAAACATTTTGGAAATTCGTTTTTTTGCTTGAACCCAAAAATTTGCCCAGATTAAAAAAAAAATTAATCCAATGGTCCTTTAGAATTTTGGCTTAATTTTCTCTCTATGAAAATGAATTCTGAAGTTTTACTGTAACAACCGAGAAATCTTCAAAGTTCGGACTTCGAACACACGCATCTGCCCACTCTTAGTATATTTGTTTTGTATCTTTGGACAATTTTACCTCGGGGAAAAATGGATTGGAATCATTAAGATTAAGGTATATATATATATATATATATATATATATATATATATATATATATATATATATATATATATATATATATATATATATATATATATATATATATATATATATATATATATATATATATATAGTATATATCCCTCCTACTGTTTCTGTACGTTCTCCCTACCTACCAATTAGACTGTAAGCTCCTCGGAGCAGGGACTCCTCTTCCTTAATGTCTAAAGCACTTATTCCCATGATCTGTTATTTATATTATCTGTTATTTATTGGATTACCACATGTATTACTGCTGTGAAGCGCTATGTACATTAATGGCGCTATATAAATAAAGACATACAATACAATATATATATATATAAATATATATATATAAAAACATACATACATACATACACACACACACACACACACACACACACACACACACACAGACTATATTTGTATTACTTTACCAGAAGGCTCCCTCCTTTCTGAGCCTATGACCCACTTACTATAGCTCACTCGTAAAAATGCATCAGCAATCCTTTTAAAATGTCTCTACTATGGAACCAGAATAATCCTTCCCTTCTGAGCCAATGATCCTCTTTCTGTGGCTGACTCTTAACCATACATCAGCTATTCTTTTGACCTGATGTCCATTTCATACCACGGTTACTCACATCTGCTGCCCTAGCCAGACATGCTCCTACCATGCCACCAGTAGAACCCCTTATTAGTCAAACAAACCTTAAGTGCCATGCTTCCTGGTAAGAACTGCCCTGAACCACTTTTTACTACCACAACCGCCAAGGCAATTTCAACTCTTATATTGGCCTTGATTTATCCCACAAGACACTTGGTTCCCTCGCATTCCCTCCTGCCAAACCCACATTGAATATGTCAAGACCAATTTTAGAAATGTGTACCCCATACTCTCTGAAAAGACCAAACCCTTCCCTACCAAATTCTTATTATTACTGAAAATCCCCCTGTCTCAAATCTGAATATTTCAATTGATCTATTAAAATTACGCCTGCACATTTCAATAGCTTTTTGACATCTTGCCCACCTCCAAGAATATCTCTGACCACTATCACATCTTGAAACTGACACTGCAAAAGTCTCTCAGTATTTTTTACTAATCTGCTGGATGATATTTTACCCAAATTATTCCATTCTAAATGCAATTCTAATATATAATGTATGTATGTATATCTTTATTTATATAGCACCATTATGTACATAGCGCTTCACAGCAGTAATACACACAACATAATATAATACATAATGGGAATAAGCGCTTTAGACATGACAGAAACAATAGGAAGGGGGTCCCTGCCCCAAAGAATTTACAATCTAAGTGGTAATTAGGGAGAATTTACTGAAACAGTAGGATGGTGTTACAGTAAGTGTGTCTGCAAGGGGTCCAGGTCAGTGCATCTGAGATGTATAGCATCAGCCAACAGAGCTACCCATATGCTTCATTAAAGAGCTGTGTTTTTAGATAGGTCTTAAAGGTGGAGAGAGAGAGTGTCAGAGGGATATTGAGGGCAAGGACATTCCAGAGGTGTGGTGACCCAGTGAGAGAGGTTTTAGGCAGGAAGGGGCAGACAGAAGACGTACTTGTGCAGAACACAAGTGTCGGGTAGGTCTATAGAGAGAAATTAGGGCTATTATGTAAGGAGGGGCAGAAGAGTGATTAGCCTTGAAAGGGAAGAAGAGAATTTTAGTAATATGGGATTTGATAGGAAGCCAGGAGAGGAATTTCAGCAGTAGAGACGTTGAGACAGATTTAGGAGAGAGTAAAGTGATTCTGGCAGCAGCATTAAGGATAGATTGTATGGGAGATAGGTGAGAGGCAGAAAGGCCAGACAGGAGATGTTTACAATAGTCGAGACGAGAGAGAATGAGGGCCTGCATTAGAATTTAGCAGTAGAGGGACAGAGGAGAGGGCGTATGTTACAGAGGTTTTAGCTACATTGTTAATGTGAGAAGAGAATGTGAGAGGGGGGGGGGGGGTTAAGTGTGACCCCTGGGCAGTATGAGGAGCTCCGTATTGGACATGTTAAGTTTGAGTCGCTGAAGCACCATGTGAGGTCTGGGGTAGAAAGGTAAATTGATGTGTCATCAGCATACAGGTGATATTTGAACCTTAAAAGTCACCTATAGAGAGTGTGTAAAGAGTAAAGAGAAGAGGTCACAGGACACAAATTCAAATCCAGAGAGAGTAACGCACAGCCAGAGAGAGTGGGTCCAAAAATAGATTTAAAAATGAATCTTTATTCGTCCATATAGAAGAACAGAAGTGTAAACCCCCCCAGAACAGAGCCTTGCGGGACACCACAGGTGATATCCAAGGGGTTTGAGTTAAATCCTGAGATGGACACATGTTGGGGATCTACCTGATAGGAAGGACTGAAACCAGTTTAAAGCATGATTCCCTATTCCAGAGCCCTGGAGTTTGTTAAGCAGGATAACATGATCAACAGTATTAAAAGCCTTTGCGAAATCTAGGAATATTGCACAAGTGAGTTGTCCCAGTTCCATTCCGCACTGGATCTCATTGTAAACTTTTAGCAGGGTAGTTACCGTAGAAAGTTTGGGGAGAAAGCCAGATTGGAATTGGCTAGGGAAATTTGTCTTGGTATAGTAATCGCAAAATTGGGAGTGAACACATGGCGGTATTGATACAAAATACTCTGATAGTAACCGGTTACTGGAGGGTTTGGACTGCTATGTCATACACCAAACGCTACTATGTATATGTATCTACATTCGTGATAATTTGTACAATTCACACAGCCAGTACCTGCAGCAGTATGTATACATGGATATGACTCCATTGCCCTGCATCATCTATATACATACATACTAATATGCTACCAATTGCAGGAATTCTTGGCTATCAGCCTTATTAATAGCATTCATACATAGACCATAGAGACCATTGCAACCATTTCTATAGATACAGTCAATGTATTAATGCACTGTGTGATATATATATCCACCAATACATGTTTCCTATGGGCCTATTGAACTATTAAGGCTCCCATTTGCCTCTGTATCTATTCCTTGAAGAATATTTTGGCCGTCTACACTCAGGGGATTTTAATATCTACCTTCACTGTATATATCATAGTCACAATCCTCGTTGTCGGATTATGCATTAAAATGTTGTTATTTTTGTTTTTATCTGCTATACGGAGCAATGCTATGCTCACCCTAGTTTACTTGTGGGGTTCATACCACACGCCAGCTGAATGTAGGGATATATATATATTCCATGTGTGTTCATTCAACACTCTACTTTTGACAAATTGAGTGCATATAAAAGGGGTTCTCTGTGACCTGGTCACATTTATTTTATCTGGAATAGGGGAGAATAACAATACCATATATAACCTATAAAATAATACTTGTCCCAAGCATCTCGAGCTAGGAGAACACAGAGTGAACCCATAGGAACACCAAACAAGAAATGCATTGCTGGTCGCCTAGCAGTGAATGAGTTAATCATGATTTTAGCTTGTCTGTAATAACCTACAGTATATCTTTCACAACCTCTTCTGCCTAACACTGCATCCTGAGGAATTGCCTTCTCCTCTCCAGTCACTGTCTCTGGCACTTTATAGAGGGGTCACAGCTAATATATTTAGGAAACTGAACCTGTGGTGATCAGCTCTTTGTGTGTGTTGGAGAAGGTACTAACCCTGTAATCCGCTGAGTGAATGCTATCTCTGGGGTCATCTTATCTCTATCACCTGTCAACAAATGAATGGATGACAATTGTGAAAAGGATGGGGGAGGGAGGAGTGAGGTAGAAAGAGGAGGAAGAGAGATAGAGGGCAAGCGTGAGAAGAGGAGTGAGGGGGACAGTGGAGATAAATACATGGGGAGGGGGGAGGAGGGAGCGTGAGAAGGGGAGAGAAATAGAGGAGGTGAATGTGAAGAGGTGTGTGTGAGGGGGGAGAGTTTGCAAGGCTGCCGACACGGGGGTACCCCTGTGGAAACTCTAGATTTATTTTGCATTCTTATTTGGGGGCCCCAAAAATTGTAGTTACGCCACAGCTTCCAGAACAATCTGAGTCTCACATGTTTAAGATTTTCCGAGACTTCTGCCCTTTTCTATTTTAAAACATGATTGTAACTGTAATATTTATTGTCATCATAATATTCTGTACACAGGACATACAATAAATGTTCTCATAAAATATTTGATAAAGTGCAGTATTAAAACCTCTCAGGTAACTCCTTCCAGTATACTAATACTGTCAAGTGAAAGACAATTTATTTGAATAAGCGTTTTTGAAAGCTGTGTATGCTAAAATGTCATCTATTCAAGTTCCAGCACATGCTACAAAAAGGGTTTGTTTAAAACGGTTTCATGGCAAAACCCCTATTATCTCATTGATCGTACTCATCGTACTGATTGATCTGATCAAAGTGTGAGTGAACAATTAGGCTGAGATTATACTGCCTGCGCACAAGCACACAACGGACCGCCTAGGCTCGCGCACACCTGCAGCCTCCGCGATGTGTGAACTGAGCTGCAGGCGATTGAAGAGGCAATGAGGAGGCGTGGCGGACGCGTCATGAAGCTAGTTCGCCCTCATTGGCTGAACCGTTCACGTGACGCGGACGCACTTGAAAAGAAAATCGCACTCCGTCGTGTGCGCGCACTAAGGGCGGCCTCATAGGCTGTATGCAATTTGTGCTTGGCGCGCGCGCTAGCACAATCGCACTGACTACAAGCTCAGCCTTACTTGTTTGCACAGCAGTGAGAGCACTTAATGCACAATCTGTGTGCACTGTTAGTTTGTATGTACAGTATATCTTTATTTATATAGTGCCACCCATATACATACTGTAGTAATTTACAGCAGTAATACACGTGACATAATAATATAACACATAATGGGAATAAGCCCTTCAGACATAAAAGTAACATTAGGAAAAGGAGTCACTGTCCAGAAAAGCTTACTCATCAAGTGGTAAGTGGGGAGATCTTAGAGTGACAGTAGCGGGGTGTTGTAGTATAGGGGTGAGCAAAGTTTTGGAGCTGTGCCCCCCCTGTGCGAGAGCCCCAGCACTCGTGCCCCCCCTTCTCAGTGACCCGGCGTGAAATGACGCTGCGGGTCATGTGACGTCACGTGACCCTGCAGCGTAATTTGACGTGCGCTACCATGGCGATGCGTACGTCACATGACCCCGCTGCGTCATTTGATGCCGCGTTGCCATGGCAACGCATCCAGAAGACTACAGAACCCCGGTAAGTTGAGGTTGCAGAGGCCTCACGCGGACCCGCGGCATTTAACTTAAATGCCTCGAGGAAGAGCACGGGGCCGCTGCAACCCCCCAACAAAATCCCCCAGTTTGCGCACCCCTGTTCTGGTAAGTGCATCATCAAGGGACCAACTTCAGTGCATATGAGATGTACTGTATGGTATCAGCCAACAAGACTGTTTTGGCAGCTGAATAGTTAACTTAGATACTCAAAATTTCCTGTTCATATGATAGGACTAGCAGCTGCATTTCAACAGCACCCAGTTGAAAGTAATGCATGATGTAAGCAATATGTCTCTGTCAGTCACAAGATCATCCTGACCTGGACCGCTCATCCGGCACAAGGTGACCCTATTTCTAATAAATTATTTTGTGACACTGCCACCTGTATTCTTTATTTTTTTTATATATAAATTATTTTTTATGTGGGGCATTTCATGTAGACGTAGCATTCCATTGAGGTAGTTACAATCGCAGTTTACATATAATACATATGGTGCTTGGTACATTAGATTCTTTTGGTAATGGTGCAATAGGGTCGGTACAACCTATTCAAGTATACCTTGATCTTACTCCCTTTGTCTGAGCTTTTTGGAAGAGGGGCGGAGATATATGAATCAGGCGATCAGACTTTCTGTCAGTTAGTCTATCTGTCCACCCTGCTATCTTGAGTCGATATCTATCTTCGTTTGGTCACCTATTTTTTTTCCCCTTCTCGTTCCTCCTCAACTTGGGGTATACTTTTAATGTATAAACGAGAATAGTGGGAATAACAAAAGTAACAAAAAATACCCTAACAAAGTTAATCTGGTACTTTCTATCTATTCCCTCTTTATATTGTCTTTTGTGACTCAGTGGTCGTCTACACTGGCGACACACTTTATTCGAGCTCGGCTAGTCCCACGAATTCGGGTATACCCGGGTGTATTGAGGTTTGTGACTGTTTTCTGCCCGAGTGCATTGAGGTATTTTCCAGGCAGGGATTGAAGCATTTTATTCCCGCTGGCTGCAATACTGCACAGTATATATATATATACTGCATTACAATTCATGAATTTATGCCATCTGGTAGACACGCGAAGCATTGCAGCCTATTAAATCCTAATCATTATCATTTAACAGATCAGCCGCCTGTCAGCCCGGCATGAACCCAGGCTGGGAAGGCAAACGCAACGGGGCTTGTCAGAGGTGAGGAGCGGCGCATTCCAGGTATCTGCCAGGTACATACCGGGTATTTGCTCGAATAAAGTGTGTCGGTGCAGTAGGTCGATAGTCAGTACATATGCATGTTTACCCGTGTCGGGTTCCGACCAAGTCTAGTACGGCCTTTGATTCGCTTCGGGCTAGGCGACTCGGTGCCTCCCCTCCCCTTTCCCCTTGCTCCCGTGCTGTTTCATTAGTTGTTGGACTTGCCTAAAGTTGTTTGCCCCTGAAATTTTCCTGTTCTTGATGAGTAAATGAAGAGATGATCAACCCCCATTTTGTTTCAAATTTGGTAATTTAAACTTTGTCTGCATATTTGTATATAATTTTATCAATTGTGATTAGTTTTGTGAGAAGTGATCCAATCATATCTATATTTGGTCACTCCTTATCAATCCATTTGGTCATTATGGCTTTCCTAGCCGCCAGTAATATTATCTCTGTTGGTTGGATCGCTTTTTTATTTATATTGATCTGGATTGACCAGACTTCCGTGTTTGCAAACAGCCTGGGTATTGGGTGTTTATCCATGTTACTTTTGTTACTTGTGCAATATATAATAACACTTGATCCCAGAACCCTGAGATTTTGCTGCATGACCAGAGACAGTGGGTAAGATCCGCTCCAGCCAGTCCGCATTTGGGTCACTTAGTTGTGTCAGCCTCTATACCTGCTATCTGTCTCTTGAATGGGATGTATGCTTGTGTCTGACACCACTTCCAGACAAACAGGCTGTCCAACAAAATATAGTCTGATTATTTAAACCACTCCATCAAGTTTATAAGTGCAGATGTCTAATATCAATCTCTAATTATCAAATCAGAGAGAGAAGCTGCCAGCTCTCTCTGGTTTGATAATTAGAGATTACTTGTTGCATTATATTGCTATTCATTATAGTCCAGTGGTTCTCTAGGCTACTATTATATTATCACTAAGCTGGTTTATTTTGTTTTGACTGTGTTTCATTAAGGTATAAAGTGCCCTATTAGTTCATGAAACAGGTTAAGAGTTGATTAGAATACTGTAATGATTTGATAGTCTGTGCTATCATTGATATTGAACATCTGCACTTATAAACTTGATGGAGTGGTTTAAATAATCAATCAGACTGTATTTTGTTGGACAGCCTGTGTGTCTGGAAGTGGTGTCGAACACAATCTGTGTATAGTACCCCACTGTGGGGTCTCTAGGTGTAGAAACCACTACTATTTTTTGCATTTATTATTGCTCTACTACGTTTTAGGGAACACTTTTTTGTTGACAGGGACAAGGGAAGTACAGTACCTGGATCTGTTGATCTAAGGGAACGGGCCAGAAGAAGGGGCCAGGTGCCCCGAAACATTACGTTGCCCCCCCGTATTCCCCTGTTTTCCCCTCCCCTTGTCTTCTCTCTCCTTGTCTATCCCATTGTGTTTCCCTCCCCCTCACTTATGGTTTTTCATTTTATGTACTTTGCAACATTAGTGTATGTAATTTTGATCTACCATTTTGTCCTCAGCAGTCATTTGCGTAACACGAATATATGCTGCTGTTTATTATTCCTCTATTCCAGTAAAAACTATTATTTTGACATTATTCATTTCTATCATTATTTCGAGTGCTGGGAACAAATTCCGTGTTATATTGTGTAACATTGGAGGGAATCGGGGTCCCGCCTTGTTCCCGTGTACCACTGTGTTATTTAATTCTGTATGTTTTATTTTTTTAGGTGCTGCTAAAAAACTTATACTTAATGTACATTTTATGTTGTATCCCGTCATTTTTTTTAAAGTTTCTTTGCATCAACTTAACTCAATTCACTAATTAACTCACATTAGTGAATGATTTGCGGAGTGGCCATAGAAAGAGTTAGCGTTCAGAAGATACTTGATGCGTTAATATTAGTGTCCACTTATGTTAGCATCTTTCTTTCAGTCCATTAAATCCTCCATGTCTGAGATTGTGTCAACTTCTGCACCTAAGAGGTCAGAATAGAATATAAGAAACTAGATTACAATTGATGCTGGTGCACGTTCATATTGAAAAATGTCTTGCACTGCATTGACACAATAATAATAATAATACATATTGATACATAGTGGTTTATTCATTAAACTGCAATATTGCAAATCAGGGCTTTGTCATATGGAAAACCTTTAACATGAGTAGGGGGTTTTGTCCACTAGTGTCTTTCATTAATAAACCTACAAGTCATTAAAATCATGCAGAATGTAATTTGGATCTTTTTTTTTTTTTTTTAAGAACCTAAGTCTAATAAGAATAATTCCTTTGTAAAGATTTGCCAGCATCCTTGGGAAACAGCTCATACAAGCTCATTATAAAATCAACGGGTTGATTTATTCTGCACAGTTGTACGTGGCAATATGTTGCAGTATTTGGCATGCATTATATGCCAAGAAGATTTAGGCTGCGCTTATAGTTACGGCTACGGTGACGCGACCATGTGACGTTACCGTTGTAATTGCAATTTCTGCTTATAGTGCAGGAGGCAAGAGGGTGACTGGGGGCGTGGTGGAGGCGTGGCCATGAGTGGTTCACCCTCATTGGCTGAACCGCTCACGTCCCGCTGATGTCACACGTCGATCACTGAAGAAGTAAAAATCCTTTGACTTCCAGCGATCACAACCGCGTGACGTCAGCCATCGCTGTTGCCGTCGAGCCCACTATGGGCACCCCTGACGGACTGCATGCACTTGCTGTGGCACTGCACAATGGCGCTGTGCAATGGCGCAGTCACCGTAACCCTAACTATAAGCGCAGCCTTATAAAATTCTTGCTACATCCATTCCCTGCAGATATGGCCCACACTGTATGCAGTGCTAATGCAATGACTCAGTAAAAAAAAATTGTATTTACAGTACATAGAAAATATACATTTTGAATACCCTCAAAAGCAATAGTACTCATTATTGCAAAGATTTCACAAGTGCACCTTCACTGTATACTTTTAACCCTATATGAAATGATGCATTCCTTCCCAAACTATCCTACAGATATAGCTTAAATCACTCTTTCTTGTTGTGACTACCCTGACAAACCAGGCCAGAGCAAGACAAATTTACTGAGTTGAGACAAAGAAACATATTTCTGCGGTCAGATATGTCAAGCTGCAATTTTGCATGTGATGGTTTTATATCGAAGGATGGGCTTTTTGTGTATTGGCCAAATTGTGAAAAAAATAAATCTTGCTTATCTTGATATTTTCCACAATTTTTTTTTAGAACCAAAACACATTGTGAAAGTGACCACTTCTAATTACAGATGAACCCCGTTATAACGCGGTCCTCGGGGTCCACCCGATACGACTGCGTTATAACCGGGACCGCGATTTAAAAAAAAAAAATGGCCACCGCGATCACAGGTTCCACGTCCGCCGGAGGGGGAGAGCAGGGATAACTCTCCCAGCTCTCCCGGAATGTGCAGGGGGGTGATGTGCAGGAAGGGGGGATTTGATGGGCAGGGGGGTGGGATGTGATGTGCAGGGGAGTATTGTGTGTGTCTGTCTGTCCGTCCGTTAGCAATAAAGCTTTTTTTAAATTTTATTTAAATTTTGCTTATAAAAAAACGGCGCCACGCTCACACCATGTTATAAGCGGATCCACGTTTTAGCTGATCGCGCTATAATGGGGTTGAGCTGTACAGGCAGTCCTCGTTTTACAACGCTTCGTTTTACAACGAATGGCTTATCCAACGCTACGCAATGCATACCTATGTTCATTTTTACAACGCCAAAACAGCTTATCCAACGCTCTTACGACGCTTTGCAAAGTTGTTTATGTGTATGTGTGTGTATATATATACACACATACACATACAGTACACATAAACAACGCTGCAAAGCGTCGTAAGAGCGTATATCTATATATACATATATAATATTATATTATAATATTATATTATACTATACAATATATTATTTATTATGTTATATTATATATAATACAGTATATACACTATATAATTTATGTGTGTGCTGCATATCTTATTGCCTGCGTAAAATATTTGGTGTATTTTAGTGTTAAAAATGCCTTCAGGAACGGAACCTTTCACTTAAACAGCGTTCCTATGGGAAAACGTGTTTCGCTTTACAACGTTTCGCTATCCAACGCCATTTTGAGTAACGCATTGTCGGATAACCGAGGATTGCCTGTATATACAAAAATATCCTAATATGCAATTTATAATGTAGTTTGAAGTCTAAGCATATTACACATAAACTGGACACATTGACCCATTTGGGGAAATGTATTTATTTTGAATGATAAAATAATTAAACTAAAAAAATGAGATTGTGATCTCAATGTATTTTAAGCTGTGGGCACAGTGTGATGGCGTAGGAGGTATATAAGGCAGACGACTGATGCTCCCCTTTGCACAGGACATTTGCTTGCACTTTGTGTAATGTCAACCCCACCCACTGGAATGTTAATGAGCCAAGAAGACAAAGAACTTTGTATTCACAGCTGCATTTATTCTGAAACCCTTCAGTGTATATCTGCTTCACCTCAAAAGCAGACAGCCTTTGGTGCAGCTAAAGGGTGTGAGCCGTTCGCTGCCATTCGCTGATGTTAAAGGTTCTCTATTTCAATCTGAAACTCGCCAGCCCTTTATCCCCTGTACCCAATTTTCCAACTCTATCTGTTCATGAAATATCTGTGAATTTTAATGTACCCATGTATTGTTATAACTCTGTGACCAGGACATACTTGAAAACGAGAGGGTAACTCACAATGTATTACTTCCTGGTAAAACATTTTTATAAATAAAATATACTCATTTGTTTGTAATTTTATTTGCACACAGTTCCACTTTTCTTTTTTTTTTTTTTATAGATAAAGGTAGCTCTTTCTAGATTGCAGTCTAAAGAGCTTTTCCACAATAATTTATAAGTTAAGAATTATTTAACCGCTTCAGTGCCAGAGTGGACTGCAATGCATGTCTAACCATCACACCGCAGGCCTCTGCAGCACTGAGGAGTTAAATAAACCACATGACCACTACTTTTTAAAGTAATGATTCAAAACAGAATAATGGTACAACAGATCAACAATTACAAACATGTTTGAAGTGGGGTGATACTGAGGACTTGAATCTCATGGATTTTAAGAGTATACAATTTCAGCCGTGTGAGGCCCATTAAGAGAATACAGAACACTTACTGTAGCTTATTTTAACTTTCTTTAAACTGTGATACAAAAAGCCACTGTATTGAGGCTGATCGTAAGTGTTTAAGGACTTAATTTATACTAACAAACACTGTATATGAATATGTGACCTATGCTCTTTTTCATTTAAAGCAGCAAAACAGGAAATCTTATATATATTTTTTAACAAATCAGTTCTGTAGTATTAGATAATACTTACTACATTTTTTATTATTATTCAACTCTTAATGCCAGTTATAATGAGTTTTAAAGCACCCTTTGATTTCTATAGCAAGTTTTATCACACCTCCAAAAACAGTGCAAGATCTTTCCAACACTTTCCTATTTGTGATAATTTGTTGCCAAATTTCCCAGCAGTTTGTGCTGTTAACTGTAACAATAAATAACGTTACTTTAGTAATATAAGGATACATTGTAGTTGCTGAGTTATACTGAGTGAAGCAGCCATTATGTTAGGCACACAATCAGGAATTTTACAGATTCGTAACAGGAGCACCAAACAATTTCCAGCTTAGTGCCACATGCTTTACATATACAAATAAGAAAAAGGAGAAAAAAAGGCGAACGTAGTATTGCTGCTTTAATATAAGGGCTTATTTGAAGTTCATTAACTTATTTCTCACTGTTTATCAATACACTGTGGCTTAATAATAGGTTACGTAAGAAACATTTGGCCATAGGGATTGTATTGTAATAAAGTAGCTTTTAACTAACGATGCAGTAAAAAAACAAACCACAGTGTAAATTCAACAACGTTCTGCTGCCTTGTAGAGATGCCAACAAATATGATGTGATATTTTTACAGAGGTAAAGCAAGAGGATAAATGCTTCATTAACCGTAGACAAAAGAGGGAAGCAGATCCCCTATGCATCCATTCATTTGTATAGGATTAGAGTATACTGTGTTAGAAAGGCCAGTGTCATTTTCTGTTGACTGCATGTTTTAAAAAGGATGAATGCCTTCTGCTGAGACAGGGCAAGCCAGGGTGTGATTTGTTTTACATGTTAAAGCAGAACAGAAAACCCTAAAAAAACCTTAAGCAAAACTTTTGACAGAGCTATTGCTCTATTACTCACTCATCTATGCATATGAACACATCCTGCATACAGCACACACTGTAATTCAAAAGTATTCACATACACAGGTTCCCCCAGAACAGTTGCAGGACTAATTTGCTGTGGAGCTGGTAATATTGATCAGTGTGAACCAGTAATTTACGTTGGTTTCCACCAAGTTCTAATCAAGAGGGAATTATCCGGTTGGATTTATGCACAGTGCACAAGTAAGAGCCTGAATCCTAGTGCCACCCAACAAATCCTGCATGCAACCATGCCTTTTATCCCTTTGGGGTTCTTTTGCGACCGTGTGATCCGGGAAAGGGATAGGAGAAATGGAGAAGGATCAACTATCAAGCCTGTAAAGTTTGAAGGTCAGGACTTTGCGGCCTTAAGAAAAGAGTATTTTGGTAAGAAGAAGCTGTTTGAAGATGACGTCTTTCCACCTGGGTGGCAATCGTTGGGTTACAAAGAGTTTGGGCAGAAAACCTCCAAGGTGAAGAACATCATCTGGAAACGACCAAAGGTTGGACAATAACAATCTATGCTACAGTATGTTTGTGTAGGTATGGATGAGAATAAGCAGTGGACACTCACAATGAAAATACCTAATATATATTGGTCAGAGCCAATATATGTCTGATGTGTTTGTACCTGTCCGGGACTGAAACACACTGGATGTGTTGATTATGACCAATACATATTAAGTCATTGCATTATGACTCTGAGTACTCACTGCTCATTATTTTGATGAAGATCCTTATGGTGCCCTTGCTCTGTCCCTACCCAGAACACTCCCTGCAGGGTGTACATACAGTACTGTACAGTAAAGGAAAAAACATATTGTGACCTTTTTTTGTATGATAGAGAATAATATGTGCTGTCTACCCATATACTGGGGAAGTTTTGGAATATTCAATTTGACAGGTAGAAACCAATGCAAAAAAATAATACTATTAGATTGTTATGTTATCCCCATAGCACACAGAAGCTGTTAGAATTCTAATAACTGCTTGTCTAAAAAAACCAGCACCCATTGTGTATTCTAGAGAACAAGTTCAAATGAAACCATAAATCCAATACCTTGCATAATTTTGAAGCTGTTAGATTAGGTACCAATGCATAAACCCATTTCTAAATGTGTTGTGATTTGAAAGGTACTAAAAACCATCACCGTTTATAATTAAATTCACACTTTCACTTCTTTAATGTAGAAAATAACTTTTTGGATATTATGTTCAGCGTTTTAGCCCCTTCTCTAACAGGCTCAGATTTTCTGTAAAACCAAAAGCACAGTACTTTTTAAATGGTACTCTGCATAGTACATAAAAACAGTTTTCCATTAAACCATTTAGTGTACACTTGGGCCTCACTTTATTCCTGTCCCTCCTATATTTTGAATAATCTAATGCATTTTGAGAACCATGTTGTAAATAAATAGCATTTTTTTGTGTTCTTTTGTTGGAATCTACACCCAATATTCCTTAATGTATAATATGTATGAATTGCTGCCAATGGACATTAAAGACTAAGATAGTGGTCCTCAAGTGCCACCAACAGGTCAAGTTTTAAGGATATCCCAGCTTCAACACAGGTGGCTCAATCAGTAGTTCAGTTGAAGACTGCACCACCTGTGCTGAAGCTGAGATATCCTCAAAACCTGACCTGTTGGGGGATCTTGAGGACTGGAGTTGAGCGCCTCTGGAATAAGATATGCATGCTTAGGATGACAGCCTAATATAGGAAATTACATATTCATGTCTGCTTAATTGCATACAAATTATGATTATTTTCTCTGGCAACGCTAAATAAATTGGTTTACACTTTTGTAAGCTTTACATCACAGCACCTAAAGTGTTGCCTATGAAGTTTAATTATTCTCAATTGCTCCTGTCATATAATTTGCACCCCAAATCGGGATACTGTGCATTTGCACAGTGTTCACACTGTATGCTGTTTGAGACTGTAACAATATATTTCCTGTTTTGCCACTCTGAGTAATGTCCATTAGATATCAGCAAATATTTGCAACATGTCTTTGTTCATCTCTAATCCCAACAGTTGATCACAACTGACCAATTTCATTAGGTGATGAAAGGTCGCTTAGTTAACACTTAAACTAACTTTATATGTTAATTATAAACTACTGTATAATGTATATGTAGAATGTCCCATACTCTGCAATAATTTCACCACATTAGTACAGACTTTCCTGAATATTATATGATAATGTCCCCATGGTACATAACAAGATATCATGCCAAGTGGCCAATGACATGGTATAAATCACTATTTGTTAATTATTGATTATTTCATCAATCCTTTATGGTGCTATTTCGTTTTTGACTGCAGAGAATGGGGAGAACTAAAGTAAACTAATATCATATACATTTGTTTACTACCCTCCCTGGCCACCTAAACTAAAGTCAGACATTAAACGTAAAAATTAAACAGACGTGATTTGAATGTAAATGTACTGAATCACAAAAACATGTAGGTGACTATTCTAGTAGCCTTCATTAAAAAAAAGTGTATTAGTCGCGGTATTCAGAAAGCTCTGAATACCTGTGATAGCAAGATGACCAAAACTGGCGAGTAGCCAGCGATGTTAATGTGTAATTAAGTGGTTAACCCACCCTCCCCCACTACCCACCCGGGAGGCCTAACCACCCACCCCGGGACCTCTACAGATTGATTAGCACAGTGGTACATCATACCCATATAATATGGGCATGATAAGCCACTATAGCACTCAATGGTCAACCTAATAAAAATGTATTATCTGGATAATAGTAATTTTGCTCATTAATGTACTGTATGTGTTGGGGGGGTTGTTGGGTAGGTGGGTATTAGTGTTGTTGTGTTTTTGAATGTTTATTGTGGGTAGCAAGGATGGGTGAAGTTGGTATTTGGCTCTTGGTGGGTGTTTATACCTACTGGGTGGGTATTGGGATGTGGTTAACCCCTTCATTACCTTAGCGGTATAATCCGCAAAGGTAATGGAGTTTACTCCACCCACAACCCCCCCCCCCCCACAAGGCCTAAACAAACACCAAGGGCAAAATACCCCCTTCACCCACCCCCGCTACCCACAATAAATATGGCACTGGTAGTTAACCTCTTCATTGCCTCTGCAGTTAGCCGCTAGAGGTTCTTCTCGAGGTTCCTGTTTTACTTGTATGCTGTAGTCTACAAATAAAGTACCCTTCTAGTGACCCGGCAGTTTTCAGCTGTTCTTCCGTTATTGGCACGCATCAACTTCCTCTGTTTTCAATGCAGTGCATGGTTGCACCATCCCGTCTGGGAGAATTCTTTCCTAAGGTAATGAAGTTGCCTGTAAATGCATTTTTATTGCATCGGATTCATGTCGGGGTCACCGGTAATAATGTGTATCAGCTCCGGAGACCCCCAGCATCAATCCGAGGCAGAAAAATACATTTTTTTTCCTAAGTCCCCCTCTCACCGGCTCTCAGCAGCTGGGAGAAGCTGGGGAGACAGCCTCACACCACTTTTCCTGGCGTGAGGATTTTGGGAGAAACTCACCATTCTAGAGCTGCGATTATCCTCGATAAACTAATCGAGG
Source organism: Ascaphus truei (assembly GCF_040206685.1). NCBI lineage: Eukaryota > Metazoa > Chordata > Amphibia > Anura > Ascaphidae > Ascaphus > Ascaphus truei. The sequence continues at coordinate 28,430,780 of NC_134491.1, forward strand.
CTACTAGAATTGCACGAGTTTCAAGACCTGCCGATAAGTGGCTTATCGCCGCTCACCCGGCAAGTTGTTTTGGACGGCAACAAAAAAATTCGATTAATGTCTTTATCGCCCACTTATCGAGGCTTTCTTAATAGCAGTATGCATTTTGGCCGAAAAGGCCTCGATAAGTGGTTTATCGAGGATACTAGAATAGGCTCTATAGTATTTGCTGCATTTAAATCGATAACACAAATTTAGCATCACCAAGAAAAAGGATCCATTTGTTTGTCCTATCTGTATGGTAGTTGCTGTCTTAGGCTGCGTCCATAGAAGCACCAACAGTGCTCCTCCGCGCTGACGCTGAGGCTCGCCTGCTCAATCAGGAGCGTTTGTATGGACTTACAGGCGAGCCAGCGTGCGCGATCAGGAGGCGGAGCACTGACGTCATGGGGCCAATAGCCCGTAAAGCACCGGCGCCGTGACGCTGCTTCGCTCCGATTGTGTGTTTCAGCCGACAGCGCGCTCAGATACAATTTTTGATGTCGGGTGAAAATCCCTGCCCCTCAGCACGCCTGCGGACGTTCGCAGAAGCCCCCTCTCAAGACATCCTCACTGAGGCTGACGGAGCTCATCGCTGAGCGTCCGCACGGCTCAAGCTGTCGGTCCTTCTGTAGACTCAGCCTTAGGCAGTGTTTGATGCTACAACAGGGTACCACTACTTTTCAAAATCACAATCCTACTTTGCCCTGTTTCTTTTTTTAAGGTTAAGGGACTTGTTTAAAAAAAAAACTAGCTTTAATTTCTTTTTTATTTATAACAACATTTATATTGCGCCCTTATCCAGGACACTGTAAATTAGTTAGTAAAACTTATAACTTATACAAATTGATAGGACCTACATCTTTGTAAATGGTATGTGTACAACGTTGTACCCTATGTTTAAGAGGATTGTATGCTGCTGGCTACATATATTTTCAGGTTCTAAAAAAGAAAGAAGATAGAAATGGAGTCAAACAACAATACAATAGTTATTCCATATGAACTGTGTGAGCTTTGCAAGCACAAACTCTTTCCATTTATATGGTTGGATCTTCAGATCAATGGAAACCTGCCAGAACCAGAGACAAAAGGGGCAGGCAGGGATAACAGGTCCCACTGTTGTGTTTTGTCTGTAGTGAATGCATTCCAAATAGATGAGCATATTTATAAAGTCAGTGTTGCTTTTCTAGTGAACTATGGGAGAACTCTGTTCCATTAACAAACCTATCTGCGTGGTAAAGGTGCAATTCACATATTAGATTTAAAATAAAGCTCACATAGCTTGGAGCCCAACACCAAACCGCAAAACAACAAATACCAGATAACATATAATATTTAGGCCACGATTATGTGAAAAAAAGGGGTTAGGCCGCGATTATACTTTGTGCGATGGTGCTTGCGCGTCAAGGATAACCTGCCCAATCCCTATGGCAGACCGCGATGGTGTGAGCGTATTTTGAAAAGACAAAACTTTTTGTCTTTTTATGTGACGGCCGTGTGACATGAGCAGTTCAGTTAATGAGGACGAAGGGCTCACGTAACGTCACTGCCACGCCCAGGCCACACCTCCTCATCTCCTGAAAATCGCAGACTGCACAGAGCACAGATCGCGCCAGTGGCAGGCGTACGGCACATACACACGCTCCGTCACGCGCGCGAGGAGTATAAGCTTTGCCTTACTACTTTTGTAACGTCAGAACTGACTGAGCAGAGAATGTTGCAGCATTTCTACACTTGCTGGGGTCAGGGGTGAATCATTTTTACGTTGTAGATGGGAATTGAAAAGTGCAGTTCATCCCAAAAAGTTGTAGTTGTATTTTTTATATTTTCCCAGATCTCATATTGTATATGTTCAATCAAAAGCATAATTCCCTGAAGGAGAAAGTAATCATTTTTCTATCTCCAAAAGTCTAAAAAAAACAACAACTTAGAATCATAGTAAATTATTTAATTGGTTATATTGAGAGGTACCGTACTGTAACATAAATAGATTTACACAATTGGCCCATAGAACCCCCGTTCTATACTTTCCCCACATGGTTCCATAGTCTATTACTGTTAAAGTCAAAGTAAGAACGTACCAACTTAAAGGTTACGTTCCCTCTTCTGGTTTTTTTATTGACCCTCCTATTATTTTTTTACATATCTATGGATATGAGGGGGTCTCCGCAGCTGGACCAACTGTAACTGTCCTAGTCCAGCTCTTAAGGAGTTGACATCAAATAGCTTAAGTACATGGCTGTGCTCAGCCTATGCTACCTTGTCAGGGGGCAGGCTAGGTGCTAGTAAGCAATGATGGTGGACAAGAACTTTATTAATCGAAATAGCAGCTTTATTATCCTCTAGACACAGTCTCACACAAATTATATACAGTGCATTTTATATATCCTTAGTTGAAAAGGATGTGCCATCATCTCTTAAAGTGACGTCACATCCTTTTGAACCAATGTGACCTATCACATGGTACAGCAACCAATGGGATTGTCTTCAATTCCGTTGGCTGTAATACCATGTGATATAGCCATGTGGTTTTAAGGATGTGACGTACCTCCCTTGGAGATAACATCACAGGCTTTAAAAAAAAAAAAAAAAAAAAAGAGGCGGGCACATGATACAGCGTCCAATCGGATTGGAGCTATACCATCTGACTATAAAATGTGACGTCACAGGTACCTGGCGTAAATCCATATTTAGTGCCTGTACGTCTCATTTTACCTCAAGAAGCCAACGAGAGAACATACTGTTCTGGATGTACCATGGGGCTTTGGATTAACAGATGAAGAAAGAAGATTAAAGAAGAAAATAATGACAGATGAAGAAAGAAGACGGTGGGTGATAGAAGATAAAAGAAAGAAGATTTTTTTTACCTGATGCTGGACTTCAAGGTGGATGGCGTATGATTGCGGGTTATGACGTCGCGGTACAAGAGCTTGCAGATAAAACATTTATCGGGGGGAACTGGTAACTCTGGTCCCCGACCTGGTATGCACATTCTGACACCACTTTCTCCGCATAATGCTCCTTTAAACTCATGCACAGAAATCCCAGCTTGATTGCAGGCCTGGAAAGGGGAAAACACAAAAAAATCCCTTTAATACATTGGGGTGTGGATTCCTGCCCAAATACACATGGGGCTGACTATAGGGGTTCCCTAATAATCACCCCGGCTTCTCTGCTCCCAAAGTCACTTTCCTGCAGCTATCTTTTGGGGGAAATCACAACCCTACTTGGCATTCCTATCCCACAACCCTGCAGGGGACCGTATATGGGAACATGGTTACAGAAAATACATGGTTTTACCTTACTGGACCCAAGAGCTAACCATCTTGGCCCATTACCTATGGTCTATAGAGACAACCGACCGGGCTTCAGCTTTATTAATGTAGGCCAGCTACCTCCGACCGTCACATTACCCTCATTGTTTCTACTGTCGGTGAGCAGTTTCTCCCTTGGATCTAAAAAAATATAGGGCCAGGTGCACTAAATGTGGTTATCTTAGTTAACCTATTAGCCTATATGAATATTATGTTAATCCTACCACCTATCCACAAAAGCAAATAACCCAACGTTAACCCAATGCTACTCCTTAAATAATGTACATTATGGTTATTTTGTTTCCGGTGTTTGTGATAATGATGTGCAAAGAGGCGTTCCCCCTAATATGCAGCACTTATCATCTGAGATCTGACTCCAAAAGACTGTTCTTGGTCCCAAGGTTCAGCAAACTATCCGTCCGCTCCTCCTTCTCTTACCATGCACCCCAAAACTGGAACATTCTACCGGAGACTCTCACAGCCACCACCAGTTCTTTCACAGCTAAAGCTGTCTCACATTTTAATCTGGTCTGTAAGTGTTACATACGCCTATAATATATATTATCTCTAACTGTGCATGCAATGTCTTGTATGTAATGTATAACCCTGCTCACTTATGTAACTATGTATTTGTAACCATGTATTACTTTTGTCATCTTAACTCTATGCCCAGGACATACTTGAAAACGAGAGGTAACGCTCAATGTATTACTTCCTGGTAACACATTTTATAAATAAATGACATTGCATATCCACTAAAGGCTTTTCAGGTTATCACAGGGACTTAACCTAACATTATTTATACCTAAATACCTACACTAGCATAGTTCCAACTGCTATATATATATATATATATATATATATATATATATATATATATATATATATATATATATATATATATATATATACGCCCTGAAACCTCCCTTCAAACAAGATGCCAAGAGACACATCCGCTAAAAAAGAGCACACTTGAGATACCTGGGAGATATGTTAATAGGATATTTAAAGTATATTTGAATAACTCCTATTACCATACCTCACATGTATCTCAGGTGTGCTCTTTTGGGACGTTACTACAATAACTCCCCTTCACTCCCCCCCATATTTCAGGGTCTGAACGGAACTGCCGTCCCTTTTAGGTAAGACAGGAATAAACGCCAGGTTATCTGAAGCCAACGCAAGGGAGTCGTAAATTAACCTAACGTTAACCCTACTGAGTTAAACAACAGCTGTTGTTTTTTGCATATAATTAATTTAGTGGAAACATTTACCTGTTAAATTCAGAGAAAATAACATCCGTTAACTATTTAGGTAACCTGGCATTATTTCCCCTGATTTAACGGGGCTTAGCTCACCTCCCCATAGAGTGGATGTTTCCTAGTTCCTGATTTACTGGGGGATTGACATTTTGAGCAGTAGAAGGTTTACACTTGATTACTTTTTTTCTAGAAAATAATTAAGCAGCACCAATTACTGCAAGAAACGCGGTTGAACGTACATTTACAAAGGCATTTAGCATATGTTAATTATGGGACGACTGTTAAAAATGCCAGTGCTAACACTCGATATGCCAACAGCTGACTCGTAGCATTTGGAAATAAGCCATGAAGCTGTCTAAATGCATTCTGGAAAAGTCTTTTGCTTACATATTAAATGGAACCATTGGCTTATAACAGCAAAGATTTAGTTAGTCCCTGTGGTAGCCATAGTGGCCACTGAACTGTTAATGCTTCCAAAATTCTGCTATCTGTTTTGTTATCTTGCAGTCTACAGTAGTACGTGCATAGTTACAATTTAAGTCCCAGTATCAGTGGTGAAAGTGTAATGGTACTAGGGGGAAGGAGTGCTTTAAACCTCAGAGTACCACTACATGTTTGTTGACAGACCAATGGTTCCACTTTCTATTTAAAGATAACATTTATTTGTATTTTTTTTGCTTTCTAAGCACACATACTGTACATGTTTCTACAATATCGTCAAAAAAAGCTTTTCCCCAAAGTAAAATAAATTAAGATTTTTTTAATGCCAGGTACAGTTCTATTAACTAAACCAATTCGACCCCTGCCTGTGAAGGAGGTATACAGTATATATAAAAGAGGCGTTTGGCTCATTAACTACCTCTTGTAAGCATTGTAACTTACCAAGTGCTCCTGGGTTACTCCTAAAAATAAGTACTTTTTAAAGCAGCAATCCCCCATAAAATTGTTTTTTTTTTTTCAGTGCTTGAATGAGGGGGACAAGTTGGTTTGGCTGCTGGGGTCCTGCCAATTCCTCCAAATGTATTTAAAAAAAAGCCTCAATATGGCCATGAGGGGTCACAACGAGAAAGCAGCCTGGAGTCCCTTGGCAACGGGCACCTGACAGGTTCCCCTCTCCTCATCTGTGGCAGCAGGACCACACACTGCTTTCCCTTCCTCCACCCCCTTCCCCACCGTATCACGGTATGATGTGGGGGGGAGGAGAGGAGGGGGGGGGGCTGGGCTGGGAGTATTTAAAGGAGGGAGGGAAAGCAGTCTGCTACCTGCCAAGAAGTATATATACTGTATATATATTGCATGTCTGAGTAAAATTTCATTGATGATCGGCAGATCTTCATTGCATCACTAGGGGAAATTTATTTTTCCCCTGGGTGTGCACTATTACGTTCTCTGACTTTTTATGCTTTATATTTTGGGTTAACTTATATGTTGATGCAACTCTTTTTATTTCTTATCAGCAGTCTTTTTGGTATGTGGTTTGGTATGTTTTAATCTTTTATTGTTATGTGTTGCTAATAAAATCCATTTTCTTATTTCTCACGTTAATTTTGAGTGCTTTCATTAAGACCCCCTTTTCTCTTTTTGTGTTATATATATATATATATATACTTAGTTAAGTTATGGTTGGTAAAAAAAAGTGACGAAAACCCTCCACAGCAAAGCATTTAGCAAATGGAAATATTACTGTATGCTCATTTGCATGTCTTAGACAGGTCTGCAACCCCACCTTTCACCATTATCACCCAGCACACAGAACTTCCACTTCAGCAAGGGATTCAGGGAAATGACATGCAAATGAGCACACAGTGCCACCTTTTGCTTCAAAACCATTCAACATGGTTCCCCTATAGGCTTAAGCTTGCTGCATGGTCACAGCTTTGAGCACAGCCAGGGTTAAGATGCATAGCCAGTAAACCCACCCACAGACAGACTGTTTCAACCTTAATGGGTCTCTTCAGTGTGGGGTTAGTTGTACTGGCTATGTAAAAATGAAGCAGGAATCGGTTTTACCATACTTAGTTAAGTTATGGTGGGTAAAAAAAGTGACAAAAACCCTCCACAGCAAAGCATATAGCAAATGGAAATATCACTGTATGCTCATTTGCATGTCTTAATTTTCATTTTTGCATAGCAATATATATATATTGTATTGTATGTCTTTATTTATATAGCGTCATTAATGTACATGGCGCTTCACAGTGGTAATACATGTGGTAATCAAATAAATAACAGATAGTATAAATAACAGGTCATAGGCATACGTGCTACAGGCATAAAAGTAACATTAAGGAAGAAGAGTCCCTGCCCCGAGGAGCTTACAGTCTAATTGGTAGGTAGGTAGAACGTACAGAGACAGTAGGAGGGAGTTCTGGTAAGTGCGTCTGCAGGGGGCCAGGCTTTATGTATCATATGTCCAGTATTATCCCCAGTGCTATTCATATGCTTCTTTAAGTAAGTGTGTCTTAAGGTGGGTCTTAAAGGTAGGATAGAGAGGGTGCTAGTCGGGTATTGAGGGGAAGGGCATTCCAGAGGTGTGGGGCAGTCAGTGAAAAAGGTTTAAGGCGGGAGAGGGCTTTAGATAAAAAGGGGGTAGAAAGAAGACATCCTTGAGAAGAATGCAAGAGTCGGGATGGTGCATAACATAATATATATATAGAAGAAAATGAAGGAAAGACTTTCATATCTCATATGGTTGAGGTGGGCATATCAAGGTGTGTGTTGCCTTCATCACAGTTGCTGTTGGGGATGTAAGTGCGCTTTAACCTTGCCAGATGGGGGCTCTATGGTGTGAAAAAGCCCTGTGGTGGCTGGAGGTGGTGAATCGGCAGGGCTCATTTGTGCGCGATTCCCAGGGCCCAGTCTCGCTAAATGGCTGGGCCGTGGGATGCCCAGTTTTGTGGATCTTGCGGGACATGGTTTGGGTACCATCGGCCTTTACCCGGGGGTGAGCATGCTGGCAGAGTTGGCACTTATAGAGGTACATTATCTGTTTGAATTAAAGCCATGGCCGTTGTACCTCCAGACCTTCGCTGTGTGGTTATTTATTTATATGTAAGTTTACGAGGAGGTGTGCACAGGGAGGGAGGGGGAGCTTCCTCTTAGGCTCCAAGGTCAAGCCACCATGGCATCTCTCAATGACATTGTGGCATTGTATTGGCCGTCGGACTGAGACTGACCCATGCTGAAATATTCTTGTCCGGTGGATACAAACACTGATATTTCCAGATCTGTCAGTTCCCTGGATCTCAGACTCAAGGGTCTAATATACAGTACATGATTGACCAGTTTCACTAAGCAGTGGTATTCCATATGGTACCTTACTGGAACAGACTTTATGGCTCATTCAAGTGGTTGGGCTGTGAGGTGACTTCTGGCAGCAATAGGTGTCTTATAGACAAATATTAATAAATATATTCCATTATACTATATAGTGTATGTGAATATAAACTTGCACAGCTCATACTACATCTGTACTCGCAGCTACATGTACAGAAGGCATGTAATTGCTGGGGGCTGCATGATTTTGTGTAAATTATTTTCGTTTCTGATAGAAAACTGCACAGTCCAAAGTTGTTGGTGAAAAAGCTGGGTGGCTGCAAATAAATGTTTTTTTTTAATAGTATAAATATGAAACAACATGAAACATTGGTAGATGCAAAAGTGAATATTTAATGTCAAAGCTTCCATTTCTGTTTGTTGTATGCCCTATGTGAAAGTACAAGATCAGTGGATTGAAAATAGTCAAACCATGTCACCAACTGTTTCCTCTTACATATAGAAGGAAGTGGCCCTTGCTTCTGCTGTTCTAGAGATATTTACTTCAGTAGTAAAAATATGTAAGTTACAAAAATAAGAGCCAAGCAGTGCAGTGCAATTCCATAAGTTCCTTCCAGCTCTGAAAGTTGCTTTGGAACCCTTTCCCTTGAATGGCCTGTAGTGTGCCTTGTGGCACCGGACTGTTTCTTATGGAATAACACCACTTAGTAAATATGTGCAATAATGTGTGATGAGCACAAAGTTAAAATCTTCTTTCTGTGATGCTTTTGGGAAGTGCCTTAACATCCACCGCTTTGGAGAAATGAATGAATCTGAGACCAGGGCCATATTTAGTAAGAAGTCAGGTGCTATAAGTGTCCCTCCAGTGCTGAAAGATACCTTACTGCCCATTGAGTTTAAGACTGCTTTGTGAATATGGGCCTAAACAAGTTATGGGTCAAAGTGTTCTGGCCGGAAAGTTCGGTTTACCAAAATCAACACCAGGTTTGTCAAATAAATTATCCTATTGCTTTCAGTGAGAATTATTTTCCTTGCTAAATCTAAACTTTCTTTTCACCACATTTGTAGCTCAAAGACTTTGAAAACAAAGCCCATAGTTTGCTCCCATCTATGACATATTCTGCTAGTCTGTCTTTTCTGACTTCGGGCTAAATATTCTTCTCCTGCATAGACTTGCACTAAACCAAATACTGTATACACTGATTTAATTGCCTTTTATTGGACAGATGTCACTAGTAATGCATAATATATCGAGTACTGAAAATTCTCTTCATGTATACTGCTCTCATGATTATACCAGTAGCAGAGTATTATCATTGGCCGTATTACAGTATCTTTTTACCAATTGTGTACACGCAATGGAAGTTTTTGTGTATGGAACAGCACCTTATCTTTCTCAACATTTACAGATTTCTTAGAGCAGGGGTGGCACAATGAGTGGCTGTCTTTGACTGAGCCACTGATTGAACCACCTGTGCTGAAGCAGGGATATCCATAAAAGCTGGCCTGTGGTGGCCCTTGTGGACTGAGTTTGAGACCCATGTCTTAGACAGAAGAACCATTTCTGCATCCATTAATTGGGTGTCAATTAGCCCTCGTTCAATAAAGAACACGTGGGTTGTGCAATCTTGTAGTTGGTCCCTGTTATCTCAAAATCATCAAAATACTCTTCTGACAAAAATTGGCATTAGCTTTGGTAACTGCAATAAAATAAGGAAGCTTTTTCTATCTGCTGTATTTGTGCAATTCTCTTTCTCCGAAATGCAAACCACAATGTTTTATGCAATAATGTAACTGAATCACTTGATACAGTCAGACTCATGATTGATAATTATAACACAAATCCCCCCCCCCCCCTCCCATCTAATGTCATTTTGGAAATTGTCACCATTTGAAAAATAAAATAAAAAATGGGGGGGGGGAGGGGGTGGAGATTTATACGCAATTTTTCGGTGCATTTTACAAATGACCGTACATTGACATTTTTAAAAAGACATTTAAATATAGGCTTCATTATAAGTGTATACACCAGCTCATTTTAAAGTCAGAATTCAGATATGCAACAAGCCAGTGGGATAGCTGGTATCGTCCCATCATGTACATGCTCACTGCATACAGTAAATACGTTTCATATTTTCTTTTTCTTTTACAGGAAATATGTGAGAATCCTCAGTTTATCATTGGAGGAGCAAACAGAACTGACATCTGTCAAGGAGATTTAGGTGAGAAGTTCCTTCATTTAAAGCAGTTACCCCACTTTAAAATGATTTTTTTTTTGCCTTACCTAAACCAGGGGTTTCCTCAGAGATGGTCCATGGTCACCCAACCTCCGGAGACACGCTGGTTCTTGGTAAAAAGGGATATAGTTTTTTTTCGTTTCTGAACACAAATGACAAATATGGCCACCAAGAATATCAATAGAAAACCGCGTGTGACATCCCAGCTTTCTTTTGACTTCCACCAGAGCGAGCCCTGATCTCGCAGGTCATGTTGTATCTACTGGATTTGTATTCTTGCTCAGAGGACAAAACCACGAGTTGCTCAGGAACTGGGTGGTCCCTGCAGGAAGAGGGCCACAGATCAGCTCTAGTAAGTAATAAAAGGAAACAGCAAGCAGTACGGACATCTGCTTTAATAAACAAATATTTTGTTAAAATCACATTAACATATCACCACCATAGATCAAAAGACACAATATCTGACTAAATGATACATATACTGTATATGTGTAGGACTTTCACATTTGTTAGAAGAGTATATGTCCATTTTTACTACGTGGTACTATTTCATTGGAAGCCTTCTATATCACTGCAAGAGACCAGTTCAAGTGGATAGACCATAAAGGGCCAGATTCATCAGAATATATATTGCTTCCTAATTAACTGCCTTGACCCTTTCTGGGGGCCTGTAAACCATGTCTACTGGGCCCAATGTTGAATGAATAGGGTATTAAATGGGTGATAATAGGCATTATTAATGACCTTTAGGGAATCTTAGTGAAGGTGTCTCCTGGCGCCCCTTAGTAACACTGGCTCGGAATGAATGGTTGTAGCTAAAATATATGATATCTTGTTCCCATGGAAACTTATCTACACTTTAGGAGGGAGCTATTCTTGAAGTGATGTCTCTAGATGGCTGTACCCTACATGGCACCATACATCCACAGACTGCTTGTATAGATGTAGTGCCAATTATTCAAAGTGTGATCGCGTTAACAGGCCGACCACCCCCCTGATATTGCTTTTATTTAACACAAGTTTTAATTTGTAGGGTTTATCACAAACAAATCTCGCGGTTACAGATGGCGTGCGTTAACGGTAATGAGCTTTGCATAACAGGCGCTATGTCTGCATGCAACCTGTTTTATATTTATTACACTGTACCATTTGTAAGACCACAAAATCTGTTTTCGCAGAGACGGATCCGGCAAAAGATAAAGTCGTACTTAGACCATATTTTTTGTTTTATTACGAAAATGACCATTCCATTTTAATCCCAATCACACAATTTATTACAATCATTTTTGTTTTACTGTTTTCTGAGAAATACTAAAGTAGGCTATTGTTTTGGGGGACTTAAAAATAGCCACTGTGTTGCACCTTTTTCAAATGACTAATACGGTGAAAAAAGTTGCTGTAAATGCACTTTCGGACGGTATGTATGTATGTATGGAGAGACAGAGAGAGACAGAGAGAGACAGAGAGTCTTTAAGGATCCTTAGAGATCCAATATACCGACACAGCACGAGATAATCACATATAAGTGGTTTATTGGATCCAAAAAGCACACGTATGCCTGACGTTTCAGTCTCCTGGGGCAGGGGTGCGCAACCTTCTTGAGCTGCGGCCCCCTTCCCGGGAGCCGCAGCGTTCGCGCCCCCACTCTCCCAATGGCTTGGCGTTAAATGATGTTGCGGGTCATGTGACGTCATGTCACCCCATCGCGTCATTTGACGTGCGTTGCCATGGTGACGCGTGACGTCACATTACCCTGTGGCATCATTTGATGCTGCGTTGCCATGGTGACATGTCGCCGAAGACCCAGCTGGCAAGTGAGTTACAGAGGCCTCACGCCTCCCCTGGCATTTAATTTAAATGCTGTGGGGAAGAGCACGGGGCCACTGTAACCACCGCACCCCCCCTAAAAATTCTCCCCCCCCCTAGGGGGCGCGCTCTCCAGTTTGCGTACTGCTGCCCTGGGGGACCTTCTTCAGGGGGACATGCCTGCTCGGAGCCACACATTTAAAAACCCAAAAGGAAGTAGGAATTCATATATATTATATATATTTAAAGAAGAAGAAAGTGCCCGATCCTAGTGTGATATCAAATTGTAAAAAATTTAATATTTAGGACTTTTTTACGATTAAAAAATCACAATAGAGCCGTGAATAAAAAGCATGGTATGAGTAAACTCATGCGCCGACATGTGACACCGGAACGCCGCTCTGCCAGATCCGTCGTGGGATGTTTTTCTCCAAAACTCCACTGACTGTGTCGCCGCTTGTATCGTCCTCCGGCAACCGGCATACGCAGAGAGTAGTTCTTATTCCTTAGGCTCCCATCAGCCGAACAGACAGCAGCAGCCTTTGTTCTCTGGTTTTGAGATGCACACGCGTACAGCTACGGTGGCTCACTAACAACACGTGACCCCACGTGTTTCTTCAGTCTCAGCTGATTTCATCAGGGGAGCCGGAAATCCGCTGAGACGGAAGAAACACGTAGGGTCACGTGTTGTTAGTGAGCTACGGTATATATATTTTTTTAACTTCACTACTAATATGAAGTGTATTTATCCTATCAAAGAAGAGGGGTGCAAAGACCCTTCTTTTGAAAAAAAGACTCAATTTTTCCATCTGCTATTTGGGGCAGATGCACCTATCGATGTGGGGTACATTTTCATACCAGGAAGCCTATATTAACACAACTATTCACCCCTTGGCTTCCAATTTGGCTTACATGTAAAATGTAAATAATTACTTTGGTATGAAGGAGATAAAAGTTAATTCTAGGGGGAAAATGTTATGCGTTTTCACTGTTCTGCAACTACAGACTATCTACTTGTTTGTTTAGTGTTACAAATTGGGTTAGCTTATACAGACAAAGGCAAAAGAGTCAGGCACTTTCCCATCAAAACATAATGCATTAGCTATTGTATTATACAGACACCAGTCAGCATGAGACCTCTATCCCTGGTTCTACATATTTTTCTTTCTCACGCATTTGTAAACCTGAGATTATGGGATCGTGTACAGGCTTCTCTTCTTCCCCCAGCTGCAAATACTCCTCCCATTATGGTCTCTATTGCATAACAGGATATCTGAAGCTGCCTAACTCCCCCTCCCTCGCTCTTCTCCAGTACTGTGCCAATAGTGAGACTCTTTTTGGTCTTGGAGACTTCACCTGTTCTGTATCTTGATAAAGGTCCCAACGGGGACTGAAACGTCAATCACTTTAATAAACATGAATTTATGAACATCTCAAATGTGCTGGATCTCCTCTTTGATATTGTATTTATCCTCACATTCATGACACCTTGGTCTTAATTTAATAGGAGTGCCTTATTACACTGACATATATATATATACACACTCATGAAAAAGGGTATTTTGTTAAACCCATTGGCCTAAGCATTTGTAAGCCTGCGTGCCACATGAAGGCATACCCGTTAATGCAGTTACCTAATATATATATATATATATATATATATATATATATAAATATATATATATATATATACAGATAAGGCAGTTGGCACTCCAATAGGTGCTGGTAAGCCACAGGTGCACGTCCCATATAGAGAATGTAGTTATACGTTACCGTTCCAAGGATTGGTAAACAAGAGACAGCACTCAATGTTGAAAATCAAAGTGTATTAGTGAAAGCAAAAATACATCCAGAAACCCAACGTTTCGGTCCTACAGAATGGGACCTTCCTCAGGGGGATACAAATATATATATATAAACACAGAAAAAACAGGCGCACTCATAGCGTAAAAGGTATAACAATATATTTATGGAGTCAAGGATTTAAAAATGCACACTCATAAACATAGCTTAATAAAAAGCATTTTTGAGTAAAACTCAGCCAGCCAGACGCAGGAACCCGGTAGCAGATGACTTTGGTATAGTGTCCGGTGTAGGTACACTGCAGCAGCCTCTATGGACACCTCCGGAGCCCGGGGAACACGAGGGACGCCGCCTTCCTCTCAATCTTGCGTGACACAGTGAGTACTCAGCTCCAGATACCGCGAGAACTCAGTGACGTCAGTGAATTCGACTGGAAAAAGTCGACCGGAGGTGTCCATAGAGGCTGCTGCAGTGTACCTACACCAGACACTATACCAAAGTCATCTGCTACCGGGTTCCTGCGTCTGGCTGGCTGAGTTTTACTCAAAAATGCTTTTTATTAAGCTATGTTTGTGAGTGTGCATTTTTAAATCCTTGACTCCATAAATATATTGTTATACCTTTTACGCTATGAGTGCGCCTGTTTTTTCTGTTTTTATAGATATCTTCAAGGAAGTGGTGTTCCCTTCAATCGGGCTGCAGAGACTCTTTTGGATAGCAATTGGAGCATTTTTTAGGATTTGTATATTTTTTATTATATATTTTTTATTATATATTTTTTCTGGACTTTTCATCTGTTATTTTTATATGTTTGTGTATTGTTTATACTATGTTTCTCCACCTTGTATAGTATAGGGTTTTTTTCATCATTTATATTCATTTAGTGGTTTAGGTTGGCGCCATTTTTTCTTTTTGTTGTGATATATATATATACGATATATGTAATAGTTGTCCCATGGACAGATGAAAAAGGTGTAAAAGCCCTGAAGGGGGCATGAGCTTATGTGAGTAGTGCAATTAAAATCTGGCTAAAGCTAGCATCATACTTACCTTTACTATAGAGGTAAGCTGGGTGCCCAAATCCCTGGTGTGAATATAATAAAACTTACACATATATATCTCTCTCTGTCAGCCTTACACATTCACCCACCATTCAATGGAGGGTGATGTCCAGACTGACACTGGGGGGTGTATTATACCTGCACTAATTGGAAAATTGGTAGGGGCTCAGTAACTGTTATGTAAAGCAGATGAACCAATAAACCTATCCTTATGATGTTTCAGAGATACTATATGAATGTGTAAGGCTGACAGAGAGATATATATGTATATATATGTGTGTAAGTTTTATTATAGGTGGTGGGGCTGGGGACGGGACTAGAGCGGGTTGGGGGCGGGACTAGGGCAGGTTGGGGGCGGGACTAGGGCGTGGTTGGGGGGCGGGACTAGGTGGCAAGTACATTTTTTGGTTCGGCGAGTAGATGTTTGGGTGATTTGTCGACCACTGTCTATGGGAATAGCACCGTTTGAAAAATATGGACCATAATCATTTATTTTGTATTGAGACATTAGTAAGATGTGCATTAGTAAGACCACACTTGGAATATGAAGTACAATTTTAGGCACCACTCCGTAGAAAATACACTATGGAACCAGAGAGAGTGAAGAGGAGCCACCAAATTAATGAAGGGGATGGATAATCTAAGGCTGCGTTTACAGTGCCGGCAACGGCGATAGCGGCGCAATGTCGCGGAAAAACAAATGTATTGCCGCCGTCACGTGCGCTTATAGCAGAAGCGACGCGATGGGCGCGATGGCTTGGTCGCAATCGCCGGAAGTCAACTCAATTTGATTTTTCCAGCAACTGTCGCCGGCGCCGTCATTATAAGCGCAGCCTAACTTATGAGGAGAGGATAGCTAAATTAGATTTGTTTACATTAGAATAGAGGCGTCTAAGAGGGGATATGATAACTATATACAAATATATTCAGGCGCAGTACAAGGAGCTTTCAAAAGAACTATTCATGCCAAGGGCAGAACAAAGGACTCGGGGTCACCCCTTAAGGTTGGAGGAAAGGAGATTTCACCAGGAACAAAGGGAAATGGTTATTTACAGTAAGGGCAGTTAAAATGTTGAATTAATTACCCATGAAGACTGTGATGGCAGATACAATAGATATGTTTAAAAAAATGTTGGACATCTTTGTAGAAAAGAAAGGTATACCTGTTGATCCAGGGAGTAATCTGATTGCCAATATTTGAATCAGAAAGGAATGTATTTTTCCCCTTATGAGATATCATTAGATGATATTTACTGGAGTTTTTTGTTCGCCTTCCTCTGGATCAATATACTGTAAGTATAGCTCAACCCCGCTATAGCACGATCCACTACAACGCGAGCTGAGCATGGCTCCCGATTTAGAATATCTCAAAAAAAAAAAAATTCCCCCAAAAATTTTATTGCGAACGAACGGACACACACTTACTTGAATATTCTATGAGGCCACCAGGTCCATGTTGGAGGAGAGTTGTGCTCCATTCATTTAAACAGTACCTAGTTCTGACTCAGCAGGAGAAGACATCTGCTGAGCATACCAACTACTGTAGGTGTCAGGGTTTATTCTAAATGTAAGGATATCTCGAACTGGACATCTCACAAGCGGTTTGTTTAGAAGAACCGCCTGCAAATCCGCCGCCCCTAGGCACTCCCCCTCCTTCCTTAACGCCTTTGGTCCCTGATTTTCTCTGCACTGAATGCCATCCTCAGACTCTGCGCGCAGCAGCGCTCCAGTTACAATGAGGCGGTGATGGGCATAGCGCTGCTAGTTCACGCATTACGGTAAATCCGAGGACCAGCGCCCAGAGCCGCAGCAGAGCATCCCCCGCACTGGCCCAGAGACATGGAGCGGCCGGAGAGAGCCTCCAGCTCCCCCAGAGACGGGTGCGGCCGGAGACCTCTGGGGAGGCCGAGCACATGAAAGAGAAGGAAGGAGGGAAGGAGCCGGCGGCAGCGGAGGGGGGAGGTGGAGCGGGGATGACGGCAAAGACATGAGAGCCGTGCTGCTCTCCGCCTTCGGGGGGGCTAAACAAGCTGAGGGTCGCCCAGAAAGGGCTGCCCCGAGCCCCAGGAGGGGGAGCAGAAGATTCGGGTGAAAGCCTGGGAAAGTGTTAGTGCGCACGTTCCTCACATGCGCTCTCCAGCGTGCCGAGTCTGATACTTTTACTGATCGCGGCGGCCATTTTGTTTTTTTGTTACCGCGATCCCGGTTATAATGCGGTCTCATTCTGTGGCCCCCGAGCACCGCGTTATAACGGGGTTCAGCTGTGCAAATATAGGATAAAGTATCTGTCGTCTAAATTTAGCATAGGTTGAACTTGATGGGCTACTATGTAACTACGTAACTATGTAACATGAAGATTAATATTGAAAAATGCTGTACAAATCTGTACGCTCTCTCTTTTCACTGCTTATTCTTTTTCTTGACTTTCCAGGGGACTGCTGGTTCTTGGCTGCCATCGCTTGTCTCACTCTCAATGAAAAACTACTTTTCCGTGTCATACCTCCAGAGCAGAACTTTGTTGACAACTATGCTGGGATATTTCACTTTCAGGTGTGCTCGCTTGTTGGGATATTTATTATGTATTATTATAGAGAACAAATAATACTTTGCTATAGTAATGCAGTGTGGTAGGTTGTTTTTTTTTCATGCCCAATGTCTCTGCTCGATAGAGCTTACTCTTTAATGGTTGTTGCTTAAGAAGCGGGAGATAGTGACCTGCCTAAAGTCTAAAGAAGCTGACACTGGTTTCAAGCCACTTGAAGCAGTGATGCGGACATAGAGGAGGAGTACTCTGTCCTGTAAATGGATGGATGGATGGAAGAGTTTGCAATCAGGAGGCAAACACAGCAAAGGGACCGATTTTTTTTTAGATAGATATAAGTAAACTATAAATGGAAGAGAGTAGCAATCTAAGAGAGTGTAAGGGGGGTGGGGATGTCAAAGTCTCCCAGCTGAAAAACTGTGGCAAAACTATACAGTATCACCAGATTTATTAAAGACCGGTCCCATAGAATACCATTAAATTATTTGCTTTGAGTAATGAGGTGAATTTTTGGGTTCAGTTGTACAGCCGTAAGACTTTGATACTTAACCCTCATGCCCTTTATAGTAAGTAGTAAAAAAATGAAAAAAAGAAGTCCTGTATTTTTTATATTCCTTTACCGGAAAGTTTTTTTTAGCCATTAGGGCCTATCTATTAAACTGTGAGCTATGAAATGCAAAAGCGCATTTTGATGTGACAATGATCAGGCTTTTCAATATATTCACTGAAGGGAAGTAAGTCAATTATAATAATATCATCTTCTTAAATAGCCTTTGAATACCTAATTTCAAAAGTTCAGTATATTTGCGTGCTCAATTTACATATTGCATACCATTGCATAGCCAGAGCCAAGTTGTGTATAAAAATACAATTTTCACATGGTTTAGACTTGCGAGAGCTGTTTAATGAATACGGTGAGATGCAATTCCATGTGATCATGACTGTTTTCGTGCAGAAATGTTTTTATTGCAGTTTAATAAGTGGGCCCCATTAAATCTAGAAATGTATCACTGTCATGCACTCAGGCGTGACGCTGGGTAAATACAATACCAAGTGGTGTGAGTGACTGTGCGTGGGAACAACCAAACAGAGAATGAAGGGGGACCACCATGAAAGTCGGGGCTCAGGGGCAGTAAGCTTACCCCTGTCAGCTCTTCTGTCTTGGGTCCTGCTTCTCCTTGGTTTCCGTTCCCGCGGCGTGCATCCGGCAGAAGAAGCAGAAAGTAGGAGAAAGGATCCGGTGCCACAGCAGACAGCAAGGTTTGAATCCAACTCCTCTACGCGTTTCACGCTGTGATAGTACTTCGTCTCCCAGACGAAGCGCTATCACAGCGTGAAACGCGTAGAGGACGAGGCTGTGTTGTAGCCTGTTGTTTTTAGTGTGTGTTCCTTCAATAAAGCCTTTTTTGTACCTTACCGGAGTTGGACTCAAAACTTGCTGTCTGTTGTGGCACCGGATGCTTTCTTCTACTTTCCCCACTAAATCTAACCTTTAATGAGAGGGTCTGCTCAACTTGTTTGTTGGTCTCATGTCCATCACTCACCATTATTAACTGTTGTATTGAATGTACTCCTGTTTGTTTCTTGCAGTTCTGGCGTTACGGAGACTGGGTGGATGTGATCATTGATGACTACTTACCAACCTTTAACAATCAACTGGTGTTCACCAAGTCTTCCCAGCTTAATGAGTTCTGGAGTGCACTGCTGGAAAAGGCCTATGCCAAGTAAGAAAGATTCTTTCAGACTGATATTCTTGGGTGGGTCCAATATATGGCCGAGCTCATACACTCCGCTTGCTTGCGAGAGTGCCAGCTCTTGCTGCTGTAGCACAAGTGATCTGTGCTCATAGTGTTGGAGACAATGGGGGGTGCGGGGGGGGCAATGACATCATGGAGCTGGTTCACCGTGATTGGCTGAACCGCTCACATGACGCAGCCGCCACTTGAAAAGACACATTTTTTTTTGTTTTCAAAACGCGGTCGTTCTGTCGTGTGCGCACTAGGAGCGGCCTCAAGGGATCCTGCACTTTGTGCTTGACGCGTGCACGTGCAAGGTCCATTGCACACAGTATAAGCTCAGCCTATGTCTTGACATTCAGTCTTGCTTCTGCACAAGACATAAGAAGTTTGTTATGTAAGGTCCTTACATCAAATTCAAATTGTTAGGCAAAACCATTTATACCAAGCCCAGAGTTAACGGATATTTTCGTTGACTGTAAAAGAAACTAAATGATTAGAATTTGATCCATCCCATGTTAAGTAGGTAACATAATTACTTACTAACTGTTCCGATTAACACTCACCTACGGTAATCTCACAAAGGAGATCTGACTGTTTTCTCTTTGTGTGTAAATATAAATTGCAAAACCCATTTCACGTGTTCATTCACAGTAGTTGATATAGATAATGACTGACAGAATATGAAGAAGCCGTTTCTTGCCTGTTTGATGTAGTATCTCACACTAGCAGAATCACACACAGGAGATCAGACTGCCCTATAAGATATGACACACAACTACCTTTTGCAGGCAGGCAGTCTTTATTAACAGTATAAAAAGCTGCAACCGGGTTACTTGTATGTGTCATATCTTGTGAACTGTGTTACCAAAGCATTGAGTTGTCCCCTCATACAATAATAATATAATTCAACAACTAGTAAACATCACAATATCTGAATATATCAAGAGAGCTGTGTTATTAATTTTCAGGGAATCAGTATTGCTATTCTAGAAAATTATTTACATTAATTATCCCACATAGCCAGCTGAAAAAACAACCTTTTATAAACTGTTTCATTGAATCTATTTGGCTTCCTTAAACTAATCTAACCATGCTAAAAGCAAATATTTGGCTTATTTGGTTCTCTAAAAACAAATTACAAATTGCATTTCTTAATGGCCTCTGAATAGAGAAGTGTCAGTTAATTAATTGTTTTCTTTCCCCTTATCCCCTCTGTTCTTATCACAGAGCCAATAGAGATAAGAGTAGGGGGAGAAAAGTGGGCCATTGACTTTGCAAACTCTTGTAGAGCACACAGTGACAAGAGACGAAAGGTCAGAGGAAATCAAATCCCTCACAAGCCTTCGCTCACTGTGTTTACAAACTAATTGCTGTACTGTAAATGCATGAATCATAGATGTTACCGTTTAAGGATGTCCCTGGCGTTCATACACTTTGGTTCTAGGACAGATTGCCTACTGTACATACAAAAACATTATTATGTAATATCATTGCTCTAATACACTGTCCACTAAAACTCTGACCACATCTAAGCAGCTGAATTTGTTATAAGTTGTGTGATCGGTTATTGTTCTTCACCAACTGGTCACTAACCAGGTGATGACATGGTGTCTTGTTTATCCTTTTCCCATTTGAGGTTGCATGGATCCTACGAGGCTCTCAAAGGTGGGAATACCACGGAAGCCATGGAGGACTTCACCGGCGGAGTGACCGAATTTTATGAGATTAAGGACGCTCCCAAGGACTTGTTCAATATCATGAAAAAAGCTTTTGAGAGGGGCTCACTCATGGGCAGTTCCATCGATGTAAGTGTAAGGAAAGAAAGCAGGACAGCTTTTATGGGCTGGGGAGGGGGGCAGAGAGGGGGTAAATAGACAGCTGTCCTGAGCGTCCAGTTATTAAGGCTCCTCTGTGTTATTCAGCTTGGTGCCCACCATGTATTTTTTAATGCAATACAATCAACCCCTTTGAAACTAAAGAGTTCTGTGGTGAATTATAGGGCATTAAAGCAGCTATTCCCCTGTCCGATTATTATTATTTTTTACTAGGATGGGAACCAGGGTGCCCCTGAAGCTGCAACTTGGCATATATATATATATATATGTTTGTTATCTCTGGTGAGCCCCTGGTTCGAGAAATACTTAACGGTGAAGGTAGCACGTAGCAGTCCCAAAATGCATGACTTATAATGTTGCAGCTTTCTATTGGCCTGCTACTTTTACCAGTCAGAACCTCGGGAAGCAGGGGGTCGCCATATGTGAAAATAGTAATGTTCAACTCCAGGGACCCCCTGCTTTCCAGATGCAACATAACATATTATTGGGGTCCTGGCAGGAATAGACTCGGTTGTGTCAAACACAGGGTGAATTACAAGGTATTTCCTTCATGTGGTTTGCTCTTAAAAAAAAATACAGATCTCATATTGTTTGTCATAATCAAGCATGTATCGTTCTATAAATAATCTGTTACAATTAGACTTGATATGTTTAGCTAAGTTCCATCCTGGGTCAGCACATTGCATGTGTGTATATTAAAAGCAATGCGATTGCTTAAGAGTGTCTCTTATTAGGTGATGCATTGTGTATATTATACTATGCGCTGCTTCTCACTCCCAAACACGTTAGTCTCCTGCTCACTTGATTATTTCTGATCTCTCTCACGAGACCACCAAATAAAGTGGTGATAATGACTGTGATTTTCTGATATGAACAGCTGCCCACAGAGAGGTGATTTTATTTTTAGTCTTACTAAATGAGGGGCGGCCTTAGTAACATTATGCTCTTGGCACCTGTTCTATTTCTTTATATCTGCCTGTACATTTGACTATTTTATTGTGCAACTTCAGTACATATTTTGCTTAATCATTTTACTACGACTTTAATTGACACAATTCACTGCTAAATTTTAGTGCATTAAAGCAATATCAGATTCTGGACAAGCGTTAGCAATGTACTGTATGTCTTTTTTTAAATATATTTTAGCTTTCTATATAACAAAGCTTTTCTCATAAATGGAGTCAGTATTTGTCACTTGAAGCGGTGCTGTTTTTGTATACGGAAGCCCCACGATGATTCAGTCAGTTTTAGCGCTGCTGCGATATTTGTTCTTCTTTCTAGTAAAGTGATCATGCACATAATACAGTATTTAAGGGGTCATGTATTATATACATTGCTTTCTGCCAGTTTCGCAACAGGGAGACCTTTAAAACCAGCCCTCTTAATAAGTTCAATGTCAATGCAGCCAGAATTGGATTACAGAGTATGTTGCTGGTTTTCTAGCCCTTCAATGTGTTACAGGCATACCCCGCATTAACGTACGCAATGGGACCGGAGCATGTATGTAAAGCGAAAATGTACTTAAAGTGAAGCACTACCTTTTCCCACTTATCGATGCATGTACTGTACTGCAATCGTTATATAAGTGCATAACTGATGTAAATAACACATTTGTAACAGGCTCTATAGTCTCCCCGCTTGCGCACAGCTTCGGTACAGGTAGGGAGCCGGTTTGCTGTTCAGGACGTGATGACAGGCGCATGCGTGAGCTGCCATTTGCCTATTGGGCGATATGTACTTACTCGCGAGTGTACTTAAAGTGAGTGTACTTAAAGCGGGGTATGCCTGTATATCATTGGGATCTTGTCGTCAGTAGCCCAGATCCTCAAAAGGATGCAAGGTTTTAGCACGCCGTTATTCCCATGTATATGAATGGGAGCGGAGGACTGCTAAAGCTTAGCACCCTGTTGTGGATCTGGGATAATGTATGTATGTAGAATTTGAATGATATAGGCCAACAATGTGCGCAGCGCATTACAAAATTATAATCCAACGGTAAATAAATTACAAACAATGAGTATACGTGTAACAGACCAAAAAACAGAGACGGAAACAGCACACTACAAATCAGGCAGGTGAAAGGCGACGTGGGCCAGAAACGTCGTTTTTTGGATGTTTGCATGTTCCTTTGAAATAAGGTAAGTATCTGTTGTCTAAATTTAGCATAGGTTGAACTTGATGGACGTATGTCTTTTTCCCACCAACGAGACAATTTTCAAGCGTTTGTTCACCTGATGTCAAGACCGCGAGTGTGTATGCTTTGTGAGCTGTTCCCTTCTCTGGATTTTTGTCTGTATGTGAAGTGTGGCCACGCTTCACATGGACACACGCACCTTTTCTTTCTTCAGGTTTTGTTACTCTGTAGTCATATCTGGGACGCTTCCCTTTATATTATAAGTGTAATGGTAAATAACAACATAAGACAAACTGAGACCCTGCCCCGGAGAGCTTACAATTGAAGTGATCCAATATGCTGTGGTGTTATTATCAAGATGCTATTCCTGCCACCAACAATCATTTTATAAAAAAAGACAATACCTATTAGTGGGAAAATATCAATGTTTTTCAAGTATTTCACTTCTTTCTTAGATTCTTCTCTAACTTATTTTTCCTGTATGCTCTATTGTTGATGCCAGGACAAAAATGGGCTCTCCTTTGGGATTGCTCCCCCAGATGATCTGGGAGAATCAATAATGCGAATGATACAGAATGTGGGTGACTCACGGCCCAATACAGATTTAGACGGCATAGGCTCGCCCAAAATGCCAGATATGGTTTGTATGCCCTACGCATGGCATGGTGGCCTTATAAAATGATCACTGCAAAGTACCCACTTTTCTGTAGGTTATTATATCAGATAGCTTTAGGTTGCATGAGATCCATAAAATTAGTATTCCCCACAGTTAGACATGAACTATTGAAATATATCTGATGTATATTCTTACTTTTTTGGTGCCCATTGGAGCATTCCTCAGGCAAAATATTGATGCTATACATAGAATTTACACACAAACAGCTATATTTAGTCATCAGTGCTACTCTACAAGAAACCTTTCAGTACGGCTTAGTACATACTGCCCCTTTAAGTTAATAGGTTATAAGATGTCTTTCCAGACCCTAGATGCAGGGACTTGTTTTTTGGAGTCACACTACTTGGTTATTATGACATTTTATAGCCTATTCACTTGAATGGGAACGTAAGTATCTTCCAGCATGAAAGGTGTCTTATCAAGTTGTACTTCTTAGTATATCTGGTACTTAATGGGTTACTGCGTCTAATGAGTTTACAGTGTCATTGTGGTTCCATGAGGCACAAGAAAACATATGGACGTGCCCAAGTTAACAAAGAGCTGCACTCCAACTCTCTTTGTGCACTCACCATTAGACCAATGACCCCCCCTTCTTCTCTGTGGAGACCAATACATTGTATTTAAATAATTTAAAACCCCCACAAACTGAACTCCCAGCAAGCGCCGAAATCCTCTCCCCAATATTATACATACATACACAGAACTTAACCCATATCAATTCATTAATGAATAAACCCTCCTATGGCCAAATAGTCTACAAAAGCCCCTGGATGTAAAACGAGTGAAAAACTGTGCCACGTTTGTGAAGAAAATGTTGACGGCAACAGGATCTTTTTTTTTAAACAACTCTGGTGCTGAGGTTATGGTATTTCCGTGTACAAATGGGCAATATTGCATGAAAATGTATCTCACTGTGTTCATTAAACTATTTGTGCATGTCTGACCATGTGAAAACTGCATTTTAGCATGTGATTTGCTTCTGGCAATTGTGTGATATGCAAAATGCTATATGCAATATAAGGGTGGATAAAGCCATATTTATTAAAAATACCACCACATGGCACTTTATGTCCCCGATTCCTGACACGAGAAAGAAAGTATGGAACACCACCAATTGTAGACGTCAGGGAGTGCATCATCTGCCTTGATTGTCTTAACACGAACATAGCATGTTTATTTATTGCATGGAAAGAACAGTTTGTATACAATAACTTCTGTCAGCCCAATCGGTAATATTTAAAATGTTTGCTTTCCATAATTGCTTTAATAGTTGTCTTATAGCTTTATCTTCAATGCATTGGTCTTCATTCTAAGTTCCAGAAAGTTATATGCTGGCTATGATTATATGATTCATTCTTATGAACAGTGTTCGACAAACCTATACATTTGCTCGCCCCGGGCGAGTGGATTTAACATCGTGGCGAGCTCCTATTGGCCCAAGCAGCACACGTTTGGTACTAGGTGGCGAGTAGATTTTTTTGTTCGGCGAGTAGATTTTTTGGTGATTTGTCGACCACTGCTTATGAGTAATATCAAGTAGGACTGCACCTTAAATCACGTGACTAATATGTAATAGGGTTATTTTACTGTCTCTGATCACTGATCCAGTGATAAGAGTGTGCTCTTCCTTGGCTCAACATAGCTTTTCCTTTGGTATTTCAGGCTATTGTCCCTGCCCGATTTGAAACTAGAATGGCCAGTGGGTTGGTTAAAGGTCATGCATATTCTGTAACAGGAGTGGAAGAGGTATGATTTTATCTGCATTATTGTCTTTGGCTGCTCCTATTGGATTTCTTTCCTCTTGCACAATGACATATGGTTTAACAGAAGAAAGAACTTGTTCTACAGAAGGAAATATTTGAAACCCTTTGCTGCACAGGATGTCGTCATAAGATGTACTGCAGTTCCAAATACTTAGAACTTGATCCAAATATTATTATAAGACAAATTGCCTTTACCGTATTCTTTTCATGCTTATCACATATTATATTTCCATGAAAAATATTGTAGAAGTATTTAGGTGAAAACACAAAGGTTTGGTACTGTAATATTCCAAAAACTGCCCAGCTGTATTTTTAGGTATAGAATATGCTCTGAGGTATTAGTTGTTCTGCACAAAGTAAGACTTTCAGGAATACAGTTGAAGAATTATTACATGCAACTAGGGTTACCAGGTGTCCGATATTGAACCGGACTGCCCTGTATTTGGTTATTCTGTCCGGTAAAAAATGAGAGATAATACCGGACATGTATGTGTCCGGTATAACGTCTCTGGACTTAGTAACCTGCCGGAGGGGTGGCTGGAATCGTGAGTGTGTCCTGTGTGTCTCTGTGTGTGTTAGTCTGTGTGTTAGTCTGTAAGTTTGTATGTGTGTGTATGTGTGTGTATGTGTGTGTCTGTGTGTGTCTGTGTGTGTCTGTGTGTGTCTGTGTGTGTCTGTGTTAGGTGGGGGTTTTATATGGTGGTATTTGGGGCTGGGCGGGTGGGGGGTTTATATGTCGGTATTTGGGGCTGGGCAGGTGGGGGGTTTATATGTTGGTATTTGGGGCTGGGTGGGTGGGGGGTTTATATGTATGTATTTGGAGATGGGTGGGGTTTATATGTCGGTATTTGGAGCTGGGTGGGGGGTTTATATGTATGTATTTGAAGATGGGTGGGGGTTTATATGTATGTATTTGGGGCTAAGTTGGGGGTGATGTTTTTTTTAGTATGTATTTGGGGAGTAGGGGTTTTATTTATATGTATTTTTTGGGGGGAATTGATGGAGGGGGGAGAGAGAGAAGAGAGGGGTAGAGTGAGGAAAAGAGGAAGTGAGACAGAGGGGAGAGAAATACATGGGAATAGGGGCGGAAATAGATGGTGCTTGCGAGGTGTGAAATGGAGGTGCTTACAAGACCGCTGACATGGGTGGGGGGTGGTTGTAACTCTAGTCCTGGGCCACGGGAAATCTGCCTGTGGCCTGCACGCACACAACTCCCTTAGATAGACACACATCCCCTAGCTACACACACCATCCCCCTCCAACTTCCCCATCTCCCCCGTCCCTACCTTGGGGTGAGCAGCGGTGCGGTCCTATGCCGGTTCGGGGACTCCACAGCTCCGTCCTCCAGCTCTCCCCTCTTCTGTCGAGCGTAATTTGGATGCTGGAGCCAACAGGAGTAGGAAGATTAGGGAGCGTAGGGCCTCCCGAAGACGCATGACTAAAGGCAACCCGCTTTGCTCGCCTTGCATTAAGGCAGGCCCTGCGTAGGGGGTGCCTGTAGCTGCTTGATAGCCTTGATACATCTGTATGAGATTAAGGGGAATATAGTATAATGAAAACATATTTTTTTTATCTCCCTTCTTTCTGTCTTCAGAATCAGGGCTGTGCAGACTTGCAGTACTGTTGGATGTGGATCTCAATTCCACTTTTCCAAAAGATACTTTAGGAGCAAATTCTTCTTATTTGTATTGCGCATTTCAAAACTTAGTAAAAAAGGTAGAGGGGCTGCAGTGTGACTGATTCTCTACACACTAACGGGACCTTTGGGAAAACAATGTCCTAGTGGTGTGCATAGTATTGCAATAGTTGTAAGAAGAATTTGTGTGAGAATTCACATATTTTGGATTAGTGAAAAAATAAAGTCTTCCGACCTAATTCACACTTATGCCCATATTTACCGTGCTATTCCATAAGGCTCCTCCTGCCGTCGGGAAGACATGTTACAAACTATTTTATTGAATAGACCAGTGGTTTCCAACCTTTTTTGGTGAAGGAACCCTATGTGAAATTCTGAGGAACTCCAACCCTCTCTAATGGTGCATCTGGGATTAAATGCATTGTCAATTGTTCTTTATGTTATACCATTTTTAAATGACCTGGAAATTGCAGGGAACTATTTAGGGATGCCCGGGGAACCCCTGTGGAATAGACTGACGATTCTTCCAATACCAGAAGGCGTTTTATGGAATAACACTGAATAGTAAATATGGCCCTCAATGTTTTAAAGAGGCTGATCCTGATTTTTAAGAGAGCTACTCTGAAGTATTTCAAATGTAAGAATGTTGTGATGAAAATGAGGTGGAGTTCCTCACAATGAGGGTGAATTAAGAGGTTTGTACAAACACATTGGATTCTAAAATATTTTATTCTTTTTGTGACACAGACACAATTTAAAAGGGAGAAAGTTAAGCTTGTACGTCTCAGAAATCCCTGGGGTCAAGTGGAATGGAATGGATCATGGAGTGACAAGTAAGACCAAATCTAGTAGAAAAAGGGCCACATTTCTTGGTAAATCTTATCCTTTATTCAGGGCCAGGGCACTGTGTTTTAAATGGTTATTCTGTAAATACATAACAATCACCTAGATCAAAGAAAGGATGTGTGACAGAGCATCAACCAGAGATATCTATACCAGCTCTGGCCTGGTGGAATATTTGATTCCAAGAAAAGGGTGGTTATATAACTAGCCCATACATTCTATTACAATATGCCAGTCATGTCAATCTTATTGACACCTTGACTTGGTGTAAGCCTGTTAGATTGGTTGATGACGACAAGAGAGAGGAGATAGAGAGCCTCGTGTGTACATAGCTTTGGCAAAGCTGCACATAAAACTGCAGGCTGTTTGCTTTAACTGAAAAAGTCAATGAAAAAAGAGGTCTTCTACAACATACTGTGAGTCCAACCTAATTTTGCATAAGATTTCTCATTTTCAAACTGGAGATCCCATTGATGTCTGTGAGGCCATTTACAAATGTAAGAAGTATCCTTATTTTACTGTATAGATCCCAGTGAATTGTAAGATGTGCATGAAAGGGAGGATGAGTAAGGATGAATTGGAAGGTATGACATGAGCACTAAGCAAAGATCTTACCTTCCCTTTTACCCACAATAAATCATAATTTCCTACTATCTGCAGTGTGATCATCCACTCCTGGCTCTGTGATCTCAGCTTCCGGTCTGCAATTTTAGTTTAATAGATTTAGATCTAAAAAAAGACCGGCCTGGATCATTATGATGTGGAGTTGCCAGGTATCCAAAAATGTTGACCGTAGCCTTTTTACTTATAGATAGAGTACTTTTACATGTATATCCAATAAGTACAATTACAAGGTGGAAAAAAAAATCCGCTTTTCTAGAATGCCTGTTTAAATTCAAAGTGATGTGCTACAGATCGGGCTCAAATCATAACGCACCGATGGATTAAAGGGAGAAAGTCGACTGGTTAGAAGTGGTGGGCACTGCAGGTGTTGAATATATTCCACCAGAAGGAACTCAACAATATACTAGACATACAGGCATACCCCGGTTTAAGGACACTCACTTTAAGTACACTCGCGAGTAAGTACATATCGCTCAATAGGCAAACGGCAGCTCACGCATGCGCCTGTCAGCACGTCCTGAAAAGCAATACTGGCTCCCTACCTGTACCGAAGCTGTGCGCAAGCGGGGAGACTATAGAGCCTGTTTCACATGCGTTATTTACATCAGTTATGCACGTATAGGATGATTGCATTACAGAACATGCATCGATAAGTGGGGGAAAAGGTAGTGCTTCACTTTAAGTACATTTTCACTTTACATACATGCTCCGGTCCCATTGTGTACGTTAATGCGGGGTATGCCTGTATATGTCCCCTCACTTCCATTGTGTACAGTTTCACATATTCTAACTAATTTGCCACCTTCTATAACATGTGTATTGTTACTAGCCAAACAAATAGATCGTTTTACCATTCTTTAAAGATGCTGCCTCCAACGATACTAATGACGGTGCCTTTAGGGGTTTAATATGGGTGATGTGATGCCCTTTATACAGAAATCAGACATATACATTTAATTACAAAATTGTCTTTTTCCGCTAGGTAGGATTTTCCCATTATAACAATTTTAAAACAAGCTTTTTACTTTCTTTTGTTTTTCTTTTATTCTGCTACAGCTCAAAGGAGTGGTCTCTCATTGATAAGTCTGAGAAATCCCGTCTACAGCACCAGATTAGTGAAGATGGGGAATTTTGGTAAGTAAACCATTTGTAATCTTATTTTCCATGTTATATAATTTTCTTCCTTGTATTTAGATATTAGTTGTATTTTGCCCGATGTTTTGTTACAAGTTACTATTGTGACTAGCTGAGGGTTTGCAGTCTTCGCGTTACAGATGCAGCGGCCGTTATTCGAACATTTCACGCGTTGAAACATGCGTTATGCCACGTGGTGTTGCGAGATGTTCCGTTGCAGACATAATGGCACATCGGATTAACACCACAGGGGTTCCCTGCTGTGTGAGTCCTACTGGGGTCTGCCTGTCTGTAAGAGACGTGCA
Source organism: Ascaphus truei (assembly GCF_040206685.1). NCBI lineage: Eukaryota > Metazoa > Chordata > Amphibia > Anura > Ascaphidae > Ascaphus > Ascaphus truei. Next base: position 28,460,788 of record NC_134491.1, read on the forward strand.
ATAAGAGAGAGGCTGAATCACTCACTCTAACTGCGCGCCTCTCACAGGCGATCGCGTTTTTTTTAATTAAAAGTCTAACACCACTGTATTGTAGCAGGGGTCTCCGGAGCTGAACAGCATTGATTTCAGATCCGGGGAACCCCTGCTTCCCGATATACAGGCCTCGTTATGGGGTGCCGGTATCTCCTATGCATGGAAATGTCTTGCGTCACGTGATCGGGACATTTATATGCATAGATGCATAGGAGATACCGGCACCCCATAACGGGGCCTGTATCTCGGGAAGCAGGGGGTCCCCGGACCTGAAATCAATGCGGTTCTGCTCCGGGGACCCCCTGCTCATCTACACTGGTCATACATTTAAATTAAAATATGTAGTAAGCACCAATACACAATCCACCCCCTGTGCCCCCACATAAAACCAATATTTATTTTTATAGACACAGGATTAATACCACAGGCCGGCGGGGCTCCCCGGGTGGTCCCCACGGGTGTCGGCAGGCGCCACAGAGCACCCCGTGGGGTTCCCACCAGTGTCTGGGGACCCCGCTAGGCTCCGTGGGCCCCTACGTGGTCCCCGCGGGCCCCATGGCTGGTCCCTGTGGGTAGGAAGGAAAAAACCTGGGCACTGCGGATTTCTGCTTAGAAAATTTATTGTGAGCCAATGATATATCATTGGCTCACAATAAATTTTCTAAGCAGAAATCCGCAATGCCCAGGTTTTTTCCTTCCTATCAGATTTTGGAGTACCACCCATAGATTCCTGAACCAGGAGCACCGGTATTTATGTCATATTTTTGTTTCTTTGGGGAGTGCAGCATTACCCTACTGTTTGGTCCCTGTGGGTGTCTTGGGGTCCCTGGGTCATCCCCACGGGTGTCTGGAGGCCATCGGTTGGTTCCCACAGGTGTCGGGGGCCCTCAGGTGGTCCCCACGGATCCCCAGGGCCCCCACAGCTGTGGGGCCCCTGGTTCTTCCCAGCATGTGTCCGTGGGTTCTCGAGGGGTGTCCGTGGGTCCCCGCTGGCCTGCGGTACCATTCCTGTATTTAAAAAAATAAACATGACCTACATTTCATTAAATACACCTCCCCCTCCCCCCACCAAACACATACAGTATAGTAATGGGTAAAATAACTATTATCCAGATATGGATAATAGATTATTTGCCCATTATTAAAAACAACATTAGCCAGCCAGCATAAATAAAGTAAATATAAACCGTTCTACTTACCCCTGCCAATGTGAAGGGCATCCTCGTCAGCATACTGCAGGTCCATGTCCTCTGTTGCCAGAAAGCATACATAATAAATACAATCTAATGGCCCCTAGCCCCTTAATCACCGTAGCGGTTAATAACCACTATAGTAATTAAGGGGTTAACCCAACCTGTCCCGCTACACACCCGGGAGGCCTAACCACCCACCCCGGACCCACTATACCCACCCTGTACCCATTGATTGTTATAGTAATTGATTGATTGCCTATTACTTTTAATTTTACAGTTTGGGTGCTTGTTGTATCTGTTTTATTATTGTGTATTTTGGACATTCAGGCTTTTGTATTAGAGTGACTATTGACTGCTATAGTAGCTTATCATGCCCATATTATAATGGTATGATGTACTACTATAACAATCAATGGGTACAGGGTGGGTATAGTGGGTCCGGGGTGTGTGGTTAGGCCTTCCAGGTAGGTAGGGGTGCAGGGTGGGTAAACCCCTTAATTACTATAGCGGTTGTTATTAACCGCTACGGTGATTAAGGGGCTAGGGCCATTAGATTGTATTTATTATGTATGCTTTATGGCAATAGAGGACATGGACCTGCAGTATGCTGACTAGGACGCCCTTCACATTTGCACGTGATTGCCGTATATATTTCAGAATGTTTGTCTGTGTGTCTCATTATGCATGCCCAAAATATAAGACCGAGGGAAACTGTCATGGTCTGGAACCTCTGGAACACTCCAAAGGGGGAGTGTGTTCTAGGAGTTATTACAATTTCTCTAAGCAAGTCAGCCACAGGGTGCTGTACCTGGTTGGCTATATATCTAGCATCTGAGATCATACTAGTGACATCATAATGAGAGTCAGATAGATATAAAGTTTCACATACTTTATATGTACATGTAGCCCTTTTTGTGAACCGGCCTGACCCACCCAATCTCACATTGGCCCCTGTGGTCTAACCGGTCCCTTTCCCTGCGGCACACCTCTTCTAAGGGACTACTGGTAACTGTATAACACCTGTGGCTCCAGGAGATCTGAGCCTCCGCTAGCTGGGAGCCTGGGGAAACCCTTACCATTTACCTGGTGCAGCGCCTCCACTTACCCAGGATCCCCGTTATGAAAGATAGCCCTGGGTAAGAAATACAACAACAACACATATACGATACTAACACTTTACTTGATAACATAGAACCATAACACGACATAACCTTATGCAATACGGGAGCCCCTTATGCCCAATGTCTGGTGTTCCCACCCAGTGTCCTGTAATCCCCCACACCCAATGTCCCGTACTCCTACGGAGGTCGTGGGTGACTGCGCAGTCACTAAATTATCTGTTAGGCCTGTTGGTGCACTTATGTGGAAATACCTTCCGAGCACTCCGATGCTCGGGCCTGCAACACTCTTCTAAAAGGGTCAGACGTGCGACGCATCCGTCTGATCCTTTCCAGGTACTTCTCCAGGAACCCCAACGAGGGTCCCACCGCTTCACGGGAACACAACCGTCTCACGGGAACAGCAACCGCCGCTATCCCTATCTATCCCTAACTAACCCTAAAGTGACAGGAACCCTAACCTAGGGCCTGTCCCTGATGAACCGCAACCTGGGGTGGCTTGGGGGAAATCTCCTAGGGCCTGTGGAGTAATACCCTGCCCCACTCCCCTAGCTACCCAAGTCCCTAATCCTCCCTAACATATAGCTACTCGCTACTCCTAGATACTAACAGCCTGCAGCAGACACACCGCTCTCACCGTCAGCCTGCAGACATTCACACACGCTGCACACACTGCGCTCAGCACATGCAGCGACACACACACAGCTGGCAATCGTACACAGCCACCTGGATACCCGCATCAATAATCCACTGCACACACTCTGTGCCTATTTGCCAGTGCGCACAGCACTACCCGCTGTGGCACTGCCAAACCTGCACCTTTCACACCTAAGGGTGACCTCCTTATCTAGGGCCGTCCCTCTTCAGTTACCCCCTGCCCTAACCGGGAATTGGGGCCTGCCTGGGGACCTAAGGAGAACCTTACCTGGTGCAGAAGCCACGCGCTCCCTACACCCTTCCTACTCCTTCCTCTGCCTCTTCCTGACTGACTCATGCAAAGCCCGGGAAATGTATCTCTTTTCCCGGGCTGAGCTTCCTCCAGCCCTATTGGCCACTATCAGGCACCTGGTGCCTGTCTCCCTATGCCTCCTGGGAATTGTAGTTCCCAGGGGGCTGCCTAAGCATTGGGGCCGCGTGCGCACTTGCCCTGCGCATGCGCGAACACCTAATGGCCGCCACAACCTCTCTCTACACTTCCCTACTCTCGCGCGATCTCTCCCTAGCTCTGGGGTCCTACCTTGCGCTTGCGAACTAACGCGCAATGGCGGCGCCCTCTCCTTCAGCCGCCGAGCCGGTGGCAACGCGATCGCGGCCTTAGCGACGGCCCGATCGCGTCCCCGGCAACCGTCCTGCACCGCAATACCTCGCGCTGCTCCCTGCACTGGCCCCCACCCTCGCGAAGTGCCGGCGGGTCCATCGCAGCCTCCGGCGGCACCCGCTACCACACGGCACTCGCGGAGGGGGGCCAGAAAGTGTAAATTTACCTCAGGGCTACATTCTCCCCCTCGCAGAATCCCAACGATCTCGCTTGGGTAGCAACCATACAGAGATTTATACAGTGGAAAATACATGGCATAAATCATATCACATGTAGCATGCATTTTGTCATCAATACTCATATGGATACCCGAGGCCAGCTGAGTCTCAGAGTGGAGTGCCCCTAACTGATTGGGTGAGGGTATCCCTCCTTGACTCCTGTGAGTCTTTTTGAGCTCAAGACCAGTCCCTTGCACCAACCCACCGCCTCCCCCTCGCGGAAAAAATAGTGAGGGGTCCGGGGTATTGACCCTTGCCGGACCCTCCGGTTTCGTCTCACGGGAGACAGGAAGGTTCAGTCTCTTGCCTCGGTCCACCACATGGCGAACGAAGCACTCCATCGTGCGCATGGGAGAGGTCACAACTACCAGAGCGGTCTCAGCACAGTCTTTATCCGCTCCAGCAATCCCTTTAACGGTGACATCTTCGTTGGGCAGCACAACCTCTTCGTGCAGGCCCGGGTCTCGGGAAGGCCGAGCTTGGAGACTCCTCGCACAGGAGTAAGTGTCGCTCCGGTCCGTTGTACCGGATACCTTGATGAGGTCGGATTCGTTCCATGATCTGCAGAGATCTTCTGGGGGAGACACCTCCACCAGGACGCGATGACGGGGTGAGCCCATCGCCCGGGTGACCCTACCTTTGGAGTCACCAGGCTCCACGATCACCGGGGAGCTCACACCCGACACCCCTGGGGCAGTCAACTTACCCCTATCGTTGTCGGCAGGTACTGATCCCAAGCCTGGGACCGCTGGTACCTCGGTGGTAGGCTGGACTGGCCGTTGCAGGGCACACGGGCCCATATCATGGTCTGCATCAGTGGAGGTGGTTGGCTCGGTGACCTCACGGGAGTGGTCCGCCGGCAGGCGCATCACCACGCTCGGTTGGTCGCTGGAATCACCACACATGGCCGGGGGTACAAACACCTTACCCTGGGCCTCCGGAATCTGTGGTTCTGGCATCAGTGGTTCCTGCTCGGGAACCGGGTCTGGAACGTCCATTTGGGCACACGGCCCCTCCACCACCTCCATCGCTGAAGTGGAAAAATTAGTAGCGACTTCACCCACCTTGGTAGCACCATCAGGCGCATCTCTCTCCGCAGGTTCCGCCATCAGAGGTTCCTGCTCTTCCTTCTCAGGGGAAGAACAATCCATTTCTGCTACAGTGTCTTCCCCCACTGGCAGCTCGATAGGCTGCGGCAGTTTGGGTTGCAGGAACTGCGCCGCACAGTCAGGACACTCGGGCCCTCGGGTCAGTTCACCAACGGGACACTCACATTCATTCAGACGGCCGTGCAGGCATTCTTCCCCGTCTATCACTGTCATCGTGAGGGCGACGGTTAACTCAGGGGACCCGTCCGTCCAGCCACCCGTCACCTTCCAGTCTCTTACCGCACACGGGCACACCACCATCGGCAAGACTAAATGGGGGGCCCGTACGATTCTATACAGCCAAGGGTGTTTTTCTCGGCATCCCTTGCTTTCCTTAGGGGGAACAGAAATTGCTGATTTCTGCTCAAGACACTCCCTCCCCCTGGTGGACTCTAGAGGAGGAGCAGCACAGTCTTTTGGGGAATGTTGCAAGCTCGGTACTGAGTCACTCACAGTGTGGGGGCGGGGCTCTGGTTTTCCCGCCAGTCCTGGACAGGGGCTTGCAACATTTTTCTGTGCATGCTGGCAGTCAGCCGCACACGTGCCATTTTGCTTGTGCGGGAGCCACCATTTTAGGTGGGACTCACTGTCAATGTCAATAGGGCTCTCGGTGCAGGCAGATACTGCCAAGTCAGGGTAGATAAAGGGGCACCCATCGGTCGGACCCCCGGGCAGATTTAAGAATTTAGGGCCATCTTTCTCGCTTAGGGTCTGGCCTACATATATCAGGACAGTACTCCATTGGCAGGTGTCATCATACCTTCGCCCTCTGACCCACGTACCCGCTAGTCCAGGGAGCTTCCGAACCTGCGCCTGGACATCTAACAAGGGCACGCCAGCCGGGACTGCCCCCACGGCAACCACGCGGTTAGGAGTCATGTTCACTTTCAAGGCCCATGCGTAGACCTCCTGCTTTGAGAGCACCCACATGGTGGAACAAAAATAGGACACAATTTATAAAAAAAACATACAGGGCACCCCAGGTCTGATATCTCAGCAGCGCCTCCAAATGTAGCCCTTTTTGTGAACCGGCCTGACCCACCCAATCTCACATTGGCCCCTGTGGTCTAACCGGTCCCTTTCCCTGCGGCACACCTCTTCTAAGGGACTACTGGTAACTGTATAACACCTGTGGCTCCAGGAGATCTGAGCCTCCGCTAGCTGGGAGCCTGGGGAAACCCTTACCATTTACCTGGTGCAGCGCCTCCACTTACCCAGGATCCCCGTTATGAAAGATAGCCCTGGGTAAGAAATACAACAACAACACATATACGATACTAACACTTTACTTGATAACATAGAACCATAACACGACATAACCTTATGCAATACGGGAGCACCTTATGCCCAATGTCTGGTGTTCCCACCCAGTGTCCTGTAATCCCCCACACCCAATGTCCCGTACTCCTACGGAGGTCGTGGGTGACTGCGCAGTCACTAAATTATCTGTTAGGCCTGTTGGTGCACTTATGTGGAAATACCTTCCGAGCACTCCGATGCTCGGGCCTGCAACACTCTTCTAAAAGGGTCAGACGTGCGACGCATCCGTATGATCCTTTCCAGGTACTTCTTCAGGAACCCCAACGAGGGTCCCACCGCTTCACGGGAACACAACCGTCTCACGGGAACAGCAACCGCCGCTATCCCTATCTATCCCTAACTAACCCTAAAGTGACAGGAACCCTAACCTAGGGCCTGTCCCTGATGAACCGCAACCTGGGGTGGCTTGGGGGAAATCTCCTAGGGCCTGTGGAGTAATACCCTGCCCCACTCCCCTAGCTACCCAAGTCCCTAATCCTCCCTAACATATAGCTACTCGCTACTCCTAGATACTAACAGCCTGCAGCAGACACACCGCTCTCACCGTCAGCCTGCAGACATTCACACACGCTGCACACACTGCGCTCAGCACATGCAGCGACACACACACAGCTGGCAATCGTACACAGCCACCTGGATACCCGCATCAATAATCCACTGCACACACTCTGTGCCTATTTGCCAGTGCGCACAGCACTACCCGCTGTGGCACTGCCAAACCTGCACCTTTCACACCTAAGGGTGACCTCCTTATCTAGGGCCGTCCCTCTTCAGTTACCCCCTGCCCTTACCGGGAATTGGGGCCTGCCTGGGGACCTAAGGAGAACCCTTACCTGGTGCAGAAGCCACGCGCTCCCTACACCCTTCCTACTCCTTCCTCTGCCTCTTCCTGACTGACTCATGCAAAGCCCGGGAAATGTATCTCTTTTCCCGGGCTGAGCTTCCTCCAGCCCTATTGGCCACTATCAGGCACCTGGTGCCTGTCTCCCTATGCCTCCTGGGAATTGTAGTTCCCAGGGGGCTGCCTAAGCATTGGGGCCGCGTGCGCACTTGCCCTGCGCATGCGCGAACACCTAATGGCCGCCACAACCTCTCTCTACACTTCCCTACTCTCGCGCGATCTCTCCCTAGCTCTGGGGTCCTACCTTGCGCTTGCGAACTAACGCGCAATGGCGGCGCCCTCTCCTTCAGCCGCCGAGCCGGTGGCAACGCGATCGCGGCCTTAGCGACGGCCCGATCGCGTCCCCGGCAACCGTCCTGCACCGCAATACCTCGCGCTGCTCCCTCCACTGGCCCCCACCCTCGCGAAGTGCCGGCGGGTCCGTCGCAGCCTCCGGCGGCACCCGCTACCACACGGCACTCGCGGAGGGGGGCCAGAAAGTGTAAATTTACCTCGGGGCTACATACAGTATGTGTATACATGAAGAAAGAGGAATTCAGTTGGCACGTGAGGAGAGAGTAAGAATGCTGGAGGAGAGAGGCGGAAAGAATTAGGGACATCATATGGTATTAAAGGAAAGTGATGGGAGGGAGATGAGGGGGGGTTGGGAGGGAGAGAGATGAGGGGGGGTTAGGGGAGAGAGGTAGGGATGAGGTAATTTCAGCTAGTGCTGTAATATATAAAATCCCCAATTTGGTAAGATATCCCAGTATACATCATCATTTTAAACTCAGTAGTTTATATGGGAGTACTGCAAAAAAAACCAGAAAACAATATACTAATACAGATCCCACTTTTCTCCTCACTGCCTCATAAATGTTTACTAATACTCTGTATTATTTCCATATGTATTTTCACATTGTAATTAGAGATGATCTAACTTTTTTGCTGCAGCTTGAATCCACCGCAAAAATGGCATTTCTTCATAAATGTTACTTTTTGCAAATTCGTCTAAGTTAAAAAAAAAAATCACTTCTATATTTAAAAATAAATAAATGGGATTATGTGAAGATTCGACAATCAAAAATGAAAAATTGCACAATTAAGCAAAAATTAGACTGGGCGAAACTTTACTTAAAAGTGAACTTAAAAAGTTTGCTTCAGCAAACTTAAGAAAAACAACAACCTTGGAGCAAAAGACCAGCAAAATGCAGACTTATCCAGAATGACTGGTTTCACGCAGCTTTTGAATAGCAAAAGGTTCTAATAAACGTCTGTGGGTTTGCAAAGAGTTGGAAAAGTTTCGGACTTAGAAAAGTTACCATCTGAATGGTAGTGTGTTCATTACCATTATCAGCTCATTATTAGAAATAGAATGACTGTATTATGCTTAAAATTAGTTGTTCCTCCTTCCAATGCTAAAGGCACCATAACATTGCAGTTTCTTATTCTCTGTATTCATAAATACAATACAAAAGCAATTATCTTCATTAAGTGCATGACTGCATAGTCCAGGTGGTGGTCAACTGCAGTCCTCAAGGGCCACCAACAGACCAGGTGTTATGGATATCCCTGCTTCAGCACAGATGGCTCAGTCAGAATGACTGGCACTGATTGAGCCACCTGTGCTGAAGCAGGGATATCCCTAACACCTGGTCTGTTGGTGGCCCTTGAGAACTGGAGTTGGCTACCCCTGGCATAGCCATTGTTTTATCTCTTTACCACACTTACATATTGCTGATATATTTGTTCGTTAGGATGTCATTTGATGATTTCTTGAAGAACTTCACAAAGCTAGAAATGTGCAACCTAACAGCAGATGCTCTGGAGTCAGACAGCCTCCATACATGGACAGTTTCTGTCAATGAAGGACGCTGGGTCAGGGGCTGCTCAGCAGGGGGATGTCGCAATTTTCCAGGTAAGAGAAAGTTCAATGTCAAAGTAACAAAGTAACTCACGCAAGAAGGGTAAGGAACTTGTGGTCAAAATTCATTGGCTGCCAGTTACCTATGAAATATATTGTGAATGTCATTATGAGACATGTTGAAATACGAATTGTATGTTTATATATTGATATATTTTTTAAGATACGCATGTATTAATCAATATAATTATGTTAAGAATGGGCAGGTCCATGAGTTTTAAATGTGAACATAGCGAATTTCGACATTTGTTTGGTAGGTCGACTCGAACTTTCACAGAAACATTTTTGAGAAATTCAAGCAAAAAAACAGAAAAAGGTCAATCTCAGGTTTTTTTGTACTTTTTATAAACAAACAAAAAACCACTGAAGCTTTGTGAAAATGTTTGGAAGATCACATTTTGTTTCTCCAAATTATCTGCTTTTGTTGGGGGTTTTTTCCTCCATAATTTTTTTAATAATTCAAAAGCAATTGAGCTCACAAAAACTAAAACAATAATAATAATAATAATAAAAAAAAAATCAAAACACCAGTGACAGTTCCCATCCTTCACCCATATAGGCCTATTCACTAAACTTCGATAAGTTAATTGCAACATCGAAGGTGTTGGCATGTTCCTACCGAACAGTATGAAATGTGTGTAAAAATGGTATTCACTAAAGTAAATTGCATTTTTTTACCATTTGTAACAAAAATGACATACTGCACAAATTTGTAGTTGCTTTACGAGCGAAATTAACTTAACGTTCGATTTTGCTCAGCAGTCTGGGAGAGCAGCGCAGACAGAAGCTGCATCTCCCTGCACAGCTCTTACAGGCGATCTCCCTGCACAGAGAGAGCGGCATCTCCCTGCACAGCTCTTACAGGCGATCTCCCTGCACAGAGAGAGCTGCATCTCCCTGCACATCTCTTACAGGCGATCTCTCTGCACAGAGAGAGCTGCATCTCCCTGCACAGCTCTTACCGGCGATCTCCCTGCACAGAGAGAGCGGCATCTCCCTGCACAGCTCTTACAGGTGATCTCCCTGTACAGAGAGAGCGGCATCTCCCTGCACAGCTCTTACAGGCGATCTCCCTGTACAGAGAGAGCTGCATCTCCCTGCACAGCTCTTACAGGCGATCTCCCTGCACAGAGAGAGCTGCATCTCCCTGCACAGCTCTTACAGGCGATCTCCCTGCACAGAGAGAGCTGCATCTCCCTGCACATCTCTTACAGGCGATCTCTCTGCACAGAGAGAGCTGCATCTCCCTGCACAGCTCTTACCGGCGATCTCCCTGCACAGAGAGAGCGGCATCTCCCTGCACAGCTCTTACAGGTGATCTCCCTGTACAGAGAGAGCGGCATCTCCCTGCACAGCTCTTACAGGCGATCTCCCTGTACAGAGAGAGCTGCATCTCCCTGCACAGCTCTTACAGGCGATCTCCCTGCACAGAGAGAGCTGCATCTCCCTGCACAGCTCTTACAGGCGATCTCCCTGCACAGAGAGAGCTGCATCTCCCTGCACAGAGAGAGCTGCATCTCCCTGCACAGAGAGCTGCATCTCCCTGCATAGCTCTTACAGGCGATCTCCCTGCACAGAGAGAGCTGCATCTCCCTGCACAGCTCTTACAGGCGATCTCCCTGCACAGAGAGAGCGGCATCTCCATGCACAGCTCTTACAGGCGATCTCCCTGCACAGAGAGAGCTGCATCTCCCTGCATAGCTCTTACAGGCGATCTGCCTGTACAGAGAGAGTGGCATCTCCCTGCACAGCTCTTACAGGCGATCTCCCTGTACAGAGAGAGCGACATCTCCATGCACAGCTCTTACAGGCGATCTCCCTGTACAGAGAGAGCGGCATCTCCCTGCACATATCTTACAGGCGATCTCCCTGCACAGAGAGAGCTGCCTCTCCCTGCACAGCTCTTACAGGTGATCTCCCTGCACAGAGAGAGCTGCCTCTCCCTGCACAGCTCTTACAGGCGATCTCCCTGCACAGAGAGAGCTGCATCTCCCTGCACAGCTCTTACAGGTGATCTCCCTGCACAGAGAGAGCTGCCTCTCCCTGCACAGCTCTTACAGGCGATCTCCATGTACAGAGAGAGCTGCATCTCCCTGCACAGCTCTTACAGGTGATCGCGCAGTTTAATTAAAAAATGTTCTACATAGTGTTGAAGTAGGGGGTCTCCAGAGCTGAAGACAACCGAAAAAATAGCAGCACACTGCCAAGGGAGCCAGGTTAAATACAATAAAAAATCTTTATTAATAATACATCACCCAAAGGAGAAGACCTCCTATGCATTTCGCACCCTTAAAGTGCTTTATCAAGAGTACAGGACTGTCAGAAAAGGACCCCTTTTATACAGTGGTAGAATATACAGAATTTGCGCCAAAAGCATCCAATAAGTGATGTCATGGTGACTCACGCAGGCCCGCGCATGTGCGCACCCTCACGGCGCTCACATTAGCATAAATCTTTAAGGCAGGCCCAGCTGGGATCCGGAACTTCACTCCGGTCTCCAGGGTTGAACCACATTACTTTCAGGTATGGGGTCCTCCTGCTTCCCGGGGGCCAGGCACTGGCTCCCCAGCTCTCCCCAACTGCTGCCTGCTGTCCTCTCTCTCCTGCTGGTGCGTGCTGGAAGCTGGGTGCACCCAGAAGTCAGACCCATTTTCGGCCCCAGTGGCAACCAGAGGCCCGACAGCTGGACACAGAAGTTAGGCCGGGCTGAACTTCCCGCACCAGCCGGCCAAGCCCCCCGCAGTCACTGGGCCTGGGATACTTGTCCCGGCTCTCCCCCCCTGTTGTCAGCCCTGTTGGTGGTATAGAGAGGCACATTAGTTTAATATGAAGTCATTATATTTAAAAACAAGCTCCTAAGTCCAAAGTGTGTGCATTGTAATGGTTAAAGTGTTGGTATTAAATGCACAAACTTGTGTGTTCTGTTCCCTTTTGTGCTACATATGCTACATAACTGAGTAAATTCTTGAGCCCTTCAGAACCATCCCCTATAGCAGGGTTGCTCAGCTCCAGTCCTCAAACCCCCTCCCCCCAACGGGTCAGGTCCCTGCTCCAGCACAAGTGACTCAGTCTTAGACTGAACCTCTGTTTGAGCCACCTGTGCTGAAGCTGGGATATCCTGAAAATATGACCTGTTGGGGGGGTTGAGGACTGAAGTTGAGTGCCCCTGCCTGCAAAGAGATGTGTACCAAACTATGCAGCAAATGTCCTCAAATAAAGACATTTGTTTTGTTCATTATTTAACATATGGAAAATAAAATTACATTTATGTCCTGGAAACAATACAGACAGACAAACATTGTAATGAACAATGTGGGAATATCCATGGTTTGTACATCTTGCGCTGGGTTCCTGTTACAGCTACTGACATCCTGACTTACAATGTTGCAGACACTTATTGGACCAACCCTCAATATCGTCTCAAGCTTCTGGAGGAGGATGATGACCCTGATGACAACGAGGTTGTCTGTAGCTTCTTGGTGGCTTTAATGCAGAAGAATCGTAGGAAAGATCGGAGGGCGGGAGCCAATCTTTTCACTATTGGCTTTGCCATTTATGAGGTAAATTAGCAGTAGCTGTTCTTTTAGCTTTTAACTATTTCATGTTAGTACTGTCTTGGTGTTTATAAAGGTTGATATCATCCAAGCTATGGCAGTAATTCACTTCACTTCAGGTCGTGGTTCCCATGGAGACTATAAGGACAGATCAGGTACTAGAGATTTGACAAAAGGAGAGAGGCATGCCTGCAATTAGAGTGTTTTTATCGCTAGGTAAGAGATTTCTCATTTCACATGATACTTTATACAGATATGGCAGTGGGAGCATGTGACAGGGTAAATAAAAGCCACCAGCTATATGCCTGGCAGACATATGTTTAGTCTGCAGTGCAGCAATTATGAGGTTAACTTCAGCTGGGAAGCTCATGGCAGTTAGTTGAATCCCAGCTGCCTAATCAAGGTGTGTTAAAAACCCCAGGATGTGCACACATGCTGCTGGCTGATCAGGAGAGGAGTAAGTTACTGAAGAGATTACTGATAGAAGGTCTGTCTTTTTGTATGCTGTCTGAAGCAGGGAAATACCCTGAAACTCTGGAGAGAGAACAACTTGATTTAAGGTCTGTTTGCAAAGTACATTTTGATGAACTGTTGTGTCCTGCACGCTGAAGAAAACCTGTTTCGTTTACATGCTGAAGATAAGCTATTTTTCTTTTGTTTGCTGATGAGAAGCTATTTGTTTTTGGTGTGCTGTATGTTTTAAGGCTAAAATAAACAAGCCTTATCCAAAGAACCCGCGTGTGTAGTTGCATGTACCCTGCAACAGAGCACCATTCAGGTATTTAAGGTTTTGTGAAAACACCACACAATCCCTGGAGTTAGCCTGATAATTCTGCACATTTTCACACAGAAACATATCTTGCTGTATTCATTAAACAGTTGTCGCCCAATCTTTGCAAAAACTAGAATTTGGGTCGTAACTTGTTTTCCGACTGGGCAAATCTGAGCAAATTCTGCATTAAAAAGAAGTCTTGTGAAATTAGATATTCACATTGTCACGGGAGACCAGAATTTAATACCTGGATAAAGGCACCAGACAGGACAAAGCAGTTCAATAAAGAGTATTTATTCACAGCACAAAATCACAAACAGAGCTTACACTCACCAAGACAGGAAAAGCGGGTGGAGTCCTAGCTACGTAGGTGCCAGGCGCCACTTCCAAGGGTTACCCGGGGTTTGCTTCCACTCCTGTGGGAGTGGAGACCGTCCAGACCTCTGTGGTGTGATTTGCAGCTGAGCACTTTCAAATCTACCACTTAAAAGTACTGCTCTCTGTTTCTCCGGCAACTCACCGTCCCGCAGCACAGAAGCAATTTTAAATCTCCCGTTCGGTTGGTCACCCAGCCTCGTTTTCAGGAATCTCTGGCTCGGCCTCGGAGCACATCGCTTGGTTCACCTCCACGCTAGGATCAGACTGACTCCTGGAACGCTGATCGGGTTCCCCTTACATAGATTCCCCACTGCTATAAGAAATCCCGGTAGATGGGGCGGCAACCAATCACAGCGCGGAAGCTGCACGGGAACGAACCAGGGCGAGAGGGCTCAACTACATTGGCCAATCAGGCTGGAGGCCAGGTGGAGGAGAGTTCAAGGACATGGAGGGAAGTATGAAAAGGCCAATGGGAGCAGCGCCTCCAGCGGGAGCTCAGCAAAAGCTTCCCCGGCCGGCAAGATGTCTCCCACTGGGCTCGGCACCGCTATGTCTGAGGGAACAGCCAAATGCTCCACTTTTTGGGCGGATGGCCCCCGGCCCATTCTTCACCCCCGGCCACTCTCTCTTCCCCCTCCAGTTCCAGCAATAGATAGTTCTCCGGACATGCAAGCTGCACAAAAGGGTTTCTCAGCCCCTCATGTCCAGAGACCTTGGCTATGCTTTATTTACAAACACATTTGTATTCTTTGTGACACACACAGGAATAAAGCTTTACATTTGCAGGGTATGCAAGGTGCTACCGGGCATATTAAAACGGGGTTTATCCGGGGTCTGGTGGACAGATGAGCCCCAGGGATGGACAGGTAGGGGCCAGCGACTCGGCTTAACCTTTAATATGCTGGTCCCTGGATCCCCTACCATCACACACATACCATTCAATCAGCTGGCAGATAGTATTTTGCCTGGAAATGCTCATCTAAGGGTTTTGCTTCTCGCAAGCAGGCGAGATTTTGGATTTTTCAGAAGAAATCGAGAGAAACCCCATTCTGGGTTCTTCAGACCTGTCTTCTCACGCTGCACCCATTCCTCCAAGTAACTGAAAGAGGTTAAATGGGCAGAGACTTCAGTCAAGACTTGAGCTATTGTCTTAATGCTAAGTCACTGATTTTGTATGATAAGAAATGTAGCACATACTGTACATTGTTCATTGTGGAATATACAGCAATTTTGGGGGGCCACCTATAATTATTTTTTTACCCTCTGCTCCTTTTGAACCCTTAATTAAAGATAATAATGGCATCTGAATGGTATACTGTTTATAAGTACATAATGACACATGCTATTTATAAGCATAAAGTTATGGGCCATATAATTTTACTAAGAGCAGCAACTCAATAAGATACTTTCCATGCTGGAAGACACCTTAAGTACGACCTGTTAAAGTAAATAGGCCATATATGGCCATATTCACTAAGCGGTGTTACTCCATAAAACACATTCTGGTCCAGATAACCCCTTAGAGCCAAACACTTGTGTGGACTGTAAGATGCCATATTTACAAAGCCATGCTGAAAGGTGTCTCATGGAGGTAGCACAGATTAGTAGATGTGGCACAAAAAAAAACTACTTGTTTGTCTAACTGCTATGATTGAAATGACATGTAACTATGGACTTGCAAAATCCAAGATATTTTTTTTTAATCAAAGGCCTGTAATCAGCAAAACACTAAGAAAGAAATAGGATACCTTTGATCTGATTCTAAATGTGATGCTTTTTTTAAAACCTGCTTTCTCAACTTTTGTACAGTAGCCAGGAAACTTGGATAAATAAGCCCAAAAGTGCACAGTGTGTGTGTGTGTGTGTGTGTGTGTGTGTGTGTGTGTGTGTGTGTGTGTGTGTGTGTGTGTATATATGTATATGTATGTGTATATATATGTGTATATATATATATATATATATATGCAGCATGGGATTCTGGGAAATTACATGCCAATGAGCACAAAGTGTCACCTTTGACCGGGATCATCACAGACCACTCGGTGAGAGCCACGGACGCGAACCCAAGCACAGGATTCGTACTGTTCTATTTTTGTCTTGTTTACTTATCTCTGCGTCCTTTTTGCTACCATTTAGTGATCAGTTGGTTACTTTGATGCATAGGATTTTGCTAAGTTGGTAGCCTGTTAACATAGCTTGTATGCTTAGTTACTTTTGAGTTACTGTATATGTTCTTACATCTATAGGACACGCTCACTGTGATTACCTAGACTAGGTCTATTAGGTCCATTTATTAACACTTACCTTGTTTGGCTGGAAGTGTGTAAATTAGGGAAGTACCATAGGCTGCTTTAGTCTGTGGGAACAGGCATGATTAAGGGGCATCTGTGGCTCCGAAACGTCGCCCCCCTATATTTTTATCACCTCGGTCTTTACGTGTTTTGTACGTTGTTTTCCCTCTCCCTTGTTTTTTAGTGTTTCATTCCCCTTATTTCCCCTCTCCTCCCTGCGTTTTGTTTTGCTCCATGAGAGGTACTTTCCAGACCCTGTATTAGGGCTGACTTTGTAGCTGCTATTATTTTCAATACATCCTTGACTTTTTCATTGCCATTTTGTCTGTTTTTCTCCTTGAATTGTGTGCTGGGGACCCCTGTATATATTACTGATTCCCTTGGGGGTTACAAGTTACTCCCTGTTCCCATGCACTTTATCATTAGTTTCATAAATTTGCTTGGTTGTGGAGTGCTACCTAGCAAACATACTTTTTACCTAGCATACAGTGCTTCTACTGCAGCAAGGGATTCTGGGAAATTACATGTAAATGAGCGCACAGTGTTGCCCTTTGCCTCAAATCCATTTTTACATGGAACCCTTATAAGCTAATGCTTGCTGCATTACACAGCTTTTCAGCACAGCCTGGGATAAGCTGCAAAAAAGGTTGGCCATATTTTTAGAAAGGAAAGGTATACAGGGATATACCAAATAAGTAATGTAATGTTGATCCAGGGAGTCATCTGATTACTAGCCATTATTTGGAGTCAGGAAGGAATTTATTTTTCCCCTTATGAGATATCATTAGATGATATTTCACTGGGGGGTTTTGTTTTCCTTCCTCTGCATTCATCAGTAAATTCAAATATAGGATAAGTATTTGTCATCTAAAGTTAGGATAGGTTGAACTTGATGGCTGTATGTCCTTTTTTAACCTTATCTACTATGTAACTATGTAATACATTTATTTCATATAGCACTTTTTCCCAATGGGTCTCACAGTGCTTCACAATGACAATATAGTAAGCAGCAATGCACATAGGAATTTTACAGACACAGGTCCCTGCCCCGTAGCGCTTACAATCTACGTTTTTTGTGCCTGAGGCACAGGGAGATAAAGTGACGTTCCCAAGGTCACAAGGAGCTGACAGTGGGAATTGGATAACAATTACACTGACTCTGATAACAATGACACTGAGTTGAAGCAGGTTCCGCTGCTTTAACTCAGTGTCATGGTTATCAGAGTCAGTGTCATTGTTATCAGGCAGTGTCATTGTTATCAGAGTCAGTATCATTGTTATCAGAGTCAGTGTCATTGTTATCATAGTTAGTGTCATTGTTATTAGGCAGTGTTATTGTTATCAGAGTCAGTGTCATTGTTATCAGAGTCAATGCTATCAGAGTCAGTGTCATTATTATCAGAGTCAGTTTCATTGTTATCAGAGTCAGTGTCATTGTTATCAGAGTCAGTGTCATAGTTATCAGAGTCAGTGTCATTGTTATCAGGCAGTGTCATTGTTATCAGAGTCAGTGTCATTGTTATCAGAGTCAGTGTCATTGTTATCAGGCAGTGTCATTGTTATCAGAGTCAGTGTCATTGTTATCAGAGTCAGTGTCATTGTTATCAGAGTCAGTGTCATTGTTATCAGAGTCAGTGTCATTGTTATCAGTCAGTGTCATTGTTATCAGAGTCAGTGTCATTGTTATCAGGCAGTGTCATTGTTATCAGAGTCAGTGTCATTGTTATCAGAGTCAGTGTCATTGTTATCAGAGTCAGTGTCATTGTTATCAGAGTCAGTGTCATTGTTATCAGAGTCAGTGTCATAGTTATCAGAGTCAGTGTCATTGTTATCAGTCAGTGTCATTGTTATCAGAGTCAGTGTCATTGTTATCAGAGTCAGTGTCATTGTTATCAGTCAGTGTCATTGTTATCAGTCAGTGTCATTGTTATCAGAGTCAGTACCTTTACTCACTGAGCCACTCCTTCAGCACAATCGAACAAATCTTAGGCTGGGGCCATAGAGGGGTGAGCAGATCGGAGCCGCGCTGAGGCTGCGCGATTTCATGTCCATGCAGGCGAGCCAGCGGGCGCGATCGGAGGCGGGGGGAGACTGAGGGAGGCGGGGCAGTGACGTCGCTGGGCCAATCACCCGCAACGCACCGACGTCAACGTCACGGCGCCATGACGTTGACGCTGCTCCGCGCTGATTGGATGTTTTCAGCCGACAGCGCGCTGAAAAACAGCTTGACTGTCGGCTGAAAAATCCAGCGCCTCCGCACGCCTGCGGACGCTCGCGTGAGCCCCCTCTCAAGACATCCTCATTGAGGATGCAGGGGCTCAACGCGGAGCGTCCGCACGGCTCAGCGCGGCCTGTCCTTCTATGGACTCGGCCTTACTCATCAGGCTTTAACTGAACCTCTCCTGTTGTACAGCTATAGTGTCAAACTCAAGACTGTTTGAGCAGATAATCTTTTTTCCTTTATTGGAGACTTGTAGCAGAAATACAAAAAATGGTGACATTGTAACATTAACAGTGAAGTCATAGGCACATGAGTGCGGGTTATACAAGTCAGATCCAATAACCCGTTTTCTATTTTTAGAGGTAGGTTGAAAGGTAGACAAAGGAAGGGGGAGGGGTGGGAAAGACAAAGAGAGATGGGGGGGGAGGGAAGAGGGGGGGATCTGATGGAAGGTGGGAATTCGGGCGTTTCCGTTCCCATCCAGCCAGGTGAGGCTCAATTTAGGGCCAGGATCTGTAGGAGAGGTGGGCCCCCGACGCCAGGCCATGGTTCCCAGGTTTTGTAAAATTGGGGCATCCTCTGCTTTAGCATGGCTGTGAGCCTTTCCATGCTCATGACCGGGTTTATTCTATTAACAACTGTCCTTTTGGAGGGTGCTTTTATTTGTTTCCAAGCCGCTGCGATTGAGCACCTAGCGGCTGTCAAGATAGAGGAGGTCAACCTGATAATCTTTTTTTTATATAACATAATTTTTGTTTGTTGTTTTACACACTGCTCATGTTCCCTTACACAACTTTGTTTCTTTCATACTTTCTCAGTTTTTTTCCTTACATTCTCCCTTTTTTCCCTTTCCAAGGTTCCAAAAGAGGTACTGTATGACGTGAAAGGATAAGTAGCGGGAAAGGCTTGCTCATTGTTCCTAGCTAAATGACCCAGTTTGCAGTGTTGTAACTCCTATGAATTGTGCATGAGCGCTTGTTTAATCCTCTGTTATTGCAATGTATAGTCTAATTCAGTGGTTGTTTTTCAAACCTCTGCTTAGGGAACCCTAGATAACTCACATTTTAGGAATAAACCAAGGAATTAACATATGCGAGACTGCGTTTAATTCACAAATGAATGGCGTTGTCGTTGCCTATTTTTAAAAGAATCTTTCTCGGGTTCCCTGGAGATAGGGTTGAAAATGATTGTTCATTTATTTTTATTTTGTGGTAATTCTGTTTCTAATTTTTGACCCTACACTACATACAGCACCGTCCCACTCATCTCTATTGTCTTTGTTTTTCATCTGCATGTTTTTGTCTTTCAATACTTCTGTTGATCCATTCTTAAACCCCTACTGTACTTTTGAGTTCTTCCTTGGACATAAAAAATGTTTCCAAAGACCCTAATCAGTAAGATGTGTGGATTCTGGACAAAAGAAAAAAAGATGAATAGGAAAGTGCTGTCTTCAATTAGTGAAGCTGCATTAAAACCTATGAGGATAACTAAAAACTGTTTAGTCTGTTCCAATACAGGTGTTACAGTATGTACTGACATATTCAAAGTGCAGGACCAGTGTTATTCTGAGGCAAACACAGCCCCACGTGTATAAATTAAAAAAAAAACATATTTGAAAGTACAGTAATATGATTTGCTTTCTTTAGTACACCTGCTGTATATTATCGCACCAGTTTTGCCTTATGTAGACACAATTCAAGTAATGTATGGTGTCCTGGCTGTATAAATTGGGATACGTTGGAAAACACCTTAAACCCCATTCAAGTCAATTGTGTGCAAGGTATATTTTAGGGCCAGAAGACTGCTTAGTTAATATGGACCTATGTCCCTGTTTGGTTCCTGAATGTTCCTTTAAATGTGTTAAAGTGTGTGTGTGTGAAATAACGTAATTTACATGAAACAAAATGTGTAATATGAGATATTTTCGATCAACGTCCCCCATTTAAGTTGGTTAAGTTAGTTCTTGATGCTAACATGTTTGCTTTTCTCCAGATGCACGGCAACAAGCAGCACCTACAAAAGGACTTCTTCCTTTACAATACTTCCAAGGATAGGTGCAAGTCATACATCAACATGAGAGAGGTCTCGCAGCGCTTCCGCTTACCACCTAGTGAATACGTCATCATACCATCGACCTTTGATCCGCACCAGGAAGGAGAGTTTATTCTGAGGGTGTTCTCTGAGAAAAGAAACATTTCTGAGTATGTTTCTGGGTTTCTCTCTTCATTGTTCATATCCTAGTTATCTGGGAACACACTTCTGTACAGTATGAATTAACAGTGTCAAGAACTAGGAAGATACAAGTATACATTCTAAATGGAAGTGCTTCCTTGTGGTCAAGGTGTTAATGCTTGCTCCTAGTTTAATTAAAACCATATGTTCCACATGACCTTAGCCAAGTCACTTGTCTCTGAGACTCAGAATAAAATTATATGGTTTTTAAGGGAAGATTTGTTAAAATAATAATAATATTAAATTATAAATAGTTTACTGAGGTTCTTTCCGCATCTGTCACCTTTTCAGAGCAAATGCACTATTTTCTGTGGTTTCCTCCAAGTACAAAGTATAGTAATATAAATATATATTCATTATTATGTTCCACCATTGGGAAAGTGCTGTACTATATGTACAACAAGTACAATAAAATTGTGTACAATACACAATACCATAAATTGGAATGTAATCATATTTACTGTACACAGTCACCCTATCATGGAGCCAACGAGGAAATGAAGGGAGATACTTACCGGTTAAGATCCGCCTCCTTTAGGGAAAGCAAAATGGCCGTCAGATCTCACAGGTCCCACAGCCGCAATATCATTGTGGGGATGACTGTTTAAATCAGGGGCGCAGAAACTTTTTTTGCTGCTCCTCTTCTGCTCTGGTGGTGCGCGCCCCCCCCTTACCTTGCGCGGCGTGAATTGACGTGTGTGATGTCACATCACATGACCACACATCGTCATTTGATGCCGCGTTGCCATGGACACGAGTCCTGACGCCTGCAGAGACAAGTTAAGCTTAGAGCTGTAGAGGCCTCATGTGATCCCCCGACCTTTGGGGAAGAGCGCGGGGGCCCCTGCAATGCCGCACCGCCCCCAGAAAATTCTCGCGCCCCCCACTTTGCGCACTGCTGGTTTAAATATCCAGGAAGTAAAACTGGCAACAAAAACAGTAAATATAAGTTGGGGGGGGGAGTGGATAATGAAATTCTACAAGTGTGCTGCTTTCAATTAATTCACAAAATACTGAATTGTTAAAGTTTACAGACTAGATCAGTCACAGATAGGCACCACTAGAGTTTTGATGCACTATTTGTTTGTAAGTGATGCTAAAAGTATTATTATTATTTTTTCCATGCATTTTTTCAGGGAAGTCGAAAACAAGATTGAAGCTGACCGACCGAGTGTAAGTATTTAAAAAAAAAAAAAAAATTGTGTACTATACAGTATATAATGTGAATACAGTATATAATATAATAAAGACACTAGGGAAGAAGTAGAAAAAATGATTGCAAAACTCTTTTCATGCTGCTTGAAGAATTGGGAAATTCAATTGTGGAATAACAAATCAAGACTTTCACTTTGTTGCTCCACAATGTGTATCATTAGGCAAAATAATTATAGAGGAGACCGTACCCATATTTACTAAGCCGTCTTCTGCTATAAGACACCTCCTGGGGTGGGAAACATTACAGTTCATTCACTTCAATAGGCTATATGGTGTCTTCCAGCACAGCAACTTGTCAGCGGAAGAATGCTTAGCAAATAATAGTTCCCTTAATTAAATACTGCACATCTGACAAAGCTTTATACTGTGCAGTGGTTGAAGTGTAGTGGTCCTAGGTGGTAAAGAATTACC
This sequence comes from Ascaphus truei, assembly GCF_040206685.1. Classification (NCBI taxonomy): domain Eukaryota; kingdom Metazoa; phylum Chordata; class Amphibia; order Anura; family Ascaphidae; genus Ascaphus; species Ascaphus truei. The sequence continues at coordinate 28,483,014 of NC_134491.1, forward strand.
TTTTTATTGACATATATATATGGTCCTCCTTTTTTTTTTTTTAAAGAAAACGTGGTTTATTCTATCAATACTTCTAAGTTCAACTTTAAAGAAGAATTCTAAAAAAAATAAGGGTAGAGTTGATTAAGAAATAACGATGATACTAACCTGCAGAACACATGCTATTAGCATAGGTTTTACACTATTTATAACATTTACAATTCAAATGAAAACAAATGAGAAGACACACATTCCTCAATAATTGTTCTATGACAACTGAGGTAGTTTTCTTTTCTATAAACGTTTGAGCATTTAAATCGCATGTTATCACTTTTTAAAATGTTGCTTAAAGTGTGTACACACTTAAGGAGCTATTCAAAAATCTTGTAATTGACATGGACTTAAAGCAGCAATCAAGTATTTAATTACCCCCCCCCCATCCTTCCCCTCCCCCCAACTGTTTGAACTTACACGTCCCCCAGAGCAGGACAGCCATTTTCCTATAAATGAAAGCCCCGAGTCCAGAAAATAGTTTACCTCCAATGTACAGTACTGCCAGTAACTTAAAGTGCCCATAGAGAGGAGGATGCAGACGAGCCGGTCACATGAACTATGACACAATGAGGTCACAACTACTGATTAGCTGATAGGCTGGATGTTGCCCAGTTGTCACCTAAGAAGAGGGCCAAAGTATTTTTCTTAAATTGTAACATTTCTCCAGGATTGGGGGTCTCCCAATGTAGAAATGTTGCAAATCTATACTGGGATCCCACTGCTTCAGGCCACTCAACAAAAACAAAGTGAGGGATATTGCTGCTTTAATATCTTCTACAAAGTAATGACGTGGCCATCTTGGGTTGTGAATGTCATTTGTGACATTAGAATTGTTAGTAATTCATTTGGCTCTGGCCTTGGACTAAGTTTTATATAGCATCTCTCCGATTTCTATAGTAGCTGGCTATTCTTATAACCTCCCAAAACCAAGGTGCAAATCTAAACAAAGCCGGAAAGAGATAACTTTATTTCATATAGCGCTTTTCTTCCAATGGGACGCAAAGCGCTTCACAATTACAGTATAGGGCACGGTACACAGCATATAGGAATGTTACAGACACAGTCCCTGCCCAGGTGAGCTTACAATCTATGTTTTTGGTGCTTGATGCACAGGGAGATAAAGTGACTTGCCCAAGGTCACAAGGAGCTGACACAGGGAATTGAACCAGGTTCCCCTAATTTAAACTTCGTGTCGTTATTCTCAGTCAGTGCCTTGACTGAACGAGCCGCTCCTTTTCCCTTAGGGAAATTAACCCGAGACAAACACTGGCAGCATGATGGTTCGAAACACTGGTTTATCATCACCAACTCTATCATTAGAAAATCTTTCACTTTATTTTAAGCGCTGCTATGTGTTGCCTGTTTAATATGTTAATATACTTCTAAATCAATATTTCCATGTAACATTGGATTGCACAAAAGTTTGTAGCAAGGAAAATGTTGCTTTGTTTTTGTCATTAACATAGACAAAAAATACACCAAAATTGCACACCTCAAATATAAATGTATAAATAAATAATAGCAAAAAAAGGAAGGTATTACCAGTACGGGCCTCTTGTGCGGACAGCCGGAAGAATATATTTTCACGTGCACAAATCAGCAATTTCTAGGGAAAATAAAGCACACCAAAAACAATCAGTCCTGATGAAGGTCCGTTATAACGGAAACATTGGTAATCTATGTGACCTCATTATGCAATATACTGGAAGCATCATTTTCTTTTTTGTGTGCTCAGGCTTTTTGTCTACTAATTATTACTATACCGTCATCCCTCCCAACTGTGGGTTGTAATACCATGAAGAAGAAACCTATGTGTTTTTGAAAGCTCTGTTGACTCTAAAAAGTATCACAACGTCTAACAAATCAGAATTTTTTCAGGACTAATATGGCTGCTAGAGCTTTGAACTACGGATCTAGTCTTCCTTCATTCGTATTGTTACAGCATCCTTTTTCCTTAAATCTTTCTGAAATACAGTCTATTGAGCTTTGCCCCGATACTTACTAAATGTAGACCTTTTTCAAGTTGGGCACAGGACCACTATTTTTCTAACACCAATAGTATTATGATAAGATCATAGTAGTGATATTTTTTATGTTTGGAAATATGGTGAACTGAGACCTGACAGGGGTTGGATTTCTGCTGGCTACTCATTTCTTTGTGATATCACTATTTGCTGAACAGGAGTTTGCACAGGCAAAGCTGCCCTATCTCCTCACTCATCCCTCTTGGCTCTCTAACAAGGTTATGGTGGGCCAGAAGTACAGTAAACACGTGACTAACACGTAACTCATTTAGGCCAAGGTCCTCAAAGCTCGGTCAAGTCACTTAATCAACATACTGTACTTATAAGTAGAGTTGAAATGGCTCGGTCATTGAAATTAAAGTTCATTCTTCACCGGAAATGTGTTAACTTCTTGTAAGAGCAGTAAATCATGGCCCCAGTGGTCACTTCTGGTCCTACAGAAGAAATGCCAACATAGCCAGCACTTTTTCAGTTGTAAAGGGCTATTCTTGCTAAAGCCCAGTTCTCATATAATGTAGCAATTAGAACAGTAGCAGGTTAGTTATTTGTCATCACTTACTCTTACTGTTTTGTCTGCCCAGCCAATGATATGTAATACATCAAGCTTATGTATTTTAATGGATGCTACACTGTAACTTGTTGTAAGAAAGGAAGAGACTTATGTTAATGGTTCCAGAGCAGCTCCTCTGACACAAATTTAGATGAATATAGTTAGAACAATACAATACCAATCATTGTCATTTTATACATATATGTTTTGTTTCATTTTTTGTCCAGAAAAAGAAAAAAGCCAAGGTGAGTCTTCTTTAGCTGCAATAAGCACGGCATGTATGCATTGCATGTGCAAGCTATTTCAGTAAAGGTTAATGCTGTACAATCTGCCTGGGTTCTGCAGATTACCAATAGTTTGCAACAGCTACTTCTACTAAAGTACTTCTTAGGAGTGAAGCTGATTAATAGCAGTGTCTCTGGGACCCGTTTGGTTTGTATGGGCATGTGTCAAGTGTATATAGTGGTATAAAGATTCTCCCTCTTCCACCCTCCTCATTCTGTTTGCTATCTTAACCAGTACTCATTTTCCATCTGTCGTTTCATTGTTGATTGTTCCTATGCATTTCCCATCCTATGTACTTGCATATTTGGGCCCTGTTTATAAGGGCCAGAATGAAGTTCCTGAGCGGTATATGGCAATTCCGCTCTACAACACACATCATTGTATTCATTCATATACAGTAGATGCCCTGCTGTTTTGGTTTTCCCTCTAAATATTTATTAAAGTTTGGTTTGGCCTAAAATCCATTGTTTTTTTTTAACGATGGGGAGTATGTGAATTTGAAGAAACAAAAAATCATAAACTCACATACTGTAATTTCTCTGTCTCTTTCTTTTTCATATTGGGATTCATGAACCTCTCATATGGGTCACCCCACCGCGATCCTTCATTAAGGGCCTTAGATATGAATAACCAATACTGACTGGGAGTCATGAAACGCCTGTCACACTTTGATGACTCCTAGACAATGTGTGACACCTCCGTATTTGATTCTCTCCCCTCAGTCTCTCTCTCTACTTCCCCTTCTCCTCCCCTTTTCCATCTGCATTCCGTATCCTTCTTTATTCGATTATTTTCATATGTACCTGAACCAGGGGGTCCTTTGGAGCCGATACGTGGTCCCCTAACGTCTAAGGACCCCCGGTTCCCAAGATATTTGTAGATTTTGTGCTGTTGTTTTACACCAAAGAACTACAAATATGGAACCAATAGCCATTGCTTGCTTTTTTTTTGGCCCCTGGAGGTTGGCGGATACCAGTGGCCATATTTGGGCACAGTGGATTGACTGCCTTTTGTAGAGTGTCGCACATCTCTAGTAGTGACATGAAGATGATAACCTAGTAGGTGTGTAACTTTAATATTCCTATCCTGTGGTGCAGCAAGGGTAAGGTCAAGTCCAGCAAGGCTCGATAAAAAAAATTATCACTAGGTGCCCTCTGCAACTGCAATACTGCTGGGGTGGACGATGCCTCATTAAGCACTGACCTTTGTGACTTGCACAATTAATAAATGCTCCTTTACTCCTCTGTGTCTATAAGTCTCCTAACGTAGTGTATGAACTTATGGTATCGTCTGGTGCAGGAAGGTGTCTTGTAAAATAGCGTCTCTTTGATCAATATGGGCCAATGTGCTATATTTATCAAAGTATTCTGGCTGCAAAACCAAAGCATATAATGGAACATGATAATAACACCAAATATATCAAGTGAAAAAAAACAATTAAGAGCAATTTTTGCACCAGATTAGAAGCTGGAGGCTAATAAATAAAAGCCAACATTTTAAACAATGCCTAATAGTTGTTTATAAGAGAATTAATGGTATACTTAATTAACGTCTTCTAGTTACTGTACAACTTAATACAATTTTACCCATGTATTACCAATATGAAATGCTTTCTAGTGAGGATAATTAATCCGAATTGTGCTTTAAACCTTAAAATTTGAGTTTATGCAAATATTTTTGCCAGAGCATTCATGATAGTTTTGGACATAATACTGTGGCATCAATGTTTTAAGTCCTGTTTCTCCCAATGAAAATAACATTAAAAAAAAGCAAAGCTCTCTCTGGCAGTGACTTTCTTTGATGAAAAATAGTTCATTGATCTGGTAACCTGGAACAGGCAACTTGAAAATTGGTAGATTCAAAATAAGCAGGAAACTATTTCACTTGTTGGAAAACATCGGTATAAAGAGTGGAACTCATTTTACCATTTCTTACCAAATGGATAGTTTTAATCCTTTTCGGCAGAGAGTAAAGTTCAAGAGACATCTATCTGGAATGCTCATACTGTAGTTTAGGGGTGTGCAAACTGGGGGGGGCGTGAGATTCTCTGCGGGGGGGGGGGGAGGGTGCGGGTTTATAGAGGCCCCACACGCATCCCGAAGGCATTTAAATTAAATACCAGGGGAGCGGCAAAGGCCTCTGTAAACTTCACTTACCTTGGCTCAGACGGCATTTGGAGACGGCGTCAAATGACGCCGTGGGGTCACGTGATGCCACATTGCCATGGCAACATGACGTTGTGCCGTCAGAGCGCCGGAGCCACAGTAAGGATGGGGGGCATGAGGAGGGGGGGGGGGGAAAGAGCTGGCAGGGGGACGCAGGGGAGAAAGACTGCGCACACCTGCAGTAGTTTATGAAAACATCCATCTTATAGACATAAGCATAGTTGCATCTTTAGTAACCTCTGTCTTAATATATTACATTGTATAGAAAGCAATTACTCATATCAATCTCTGTACAAAAGTAACTTCCCACCCCTTTTTGAAAGAAATTCAAAAAGACCTGCTGACTTGGAACAAATACCAGATATCCTGGTTAGGAAGAATTGCCTCAGTCAAAATAAATATTCCCCCAAGACTTTTATATCTCTTCCAAACCCTCCCGGTAATTGTCCCTCTCTCTGAGCTCAAAAATATTCAGAATCGAGTTTTCCAATTTATATGGAAAGACAGCAGACCAAGAGTGGCAAGGTCGGTAATGCTAGCCCCTAGAGCAAGCGGAGGCATAGGGGTACCGGACATTAGCGGCCCAACTAAAACAAGTAGTGATGTGGAACAACGACCCAGCAACTTGCTGCTGGCTGGAGATCGTGTCCTTCTATGCAAGTCCTCTCTCTCTCTCTCGACAGCACTATGGTCCCAGCGGGGAGGAGAGATGCTAGCGTGAAGGCTAGACCTGGGACCGATGATGTGTACATGGAAGGTATGGTCCAGAAACAAGAGGAAATACTATTTGTCCTCAACTCCGTCTCTATTAACCCCTATATTTGAAAACCCAGACTCCCCCCACCCCCAGGCTGCTCACAAAAATATGGCACGCAACTAAGGGATTTAAATATAAAAATAGCAGCTGATCTGATGGGAGAAGGGTAGATCCTGTCTTATCAGGTTCTGCAAAAGAAATACCAAATACAAGATCTGCAGCCTTTTAGATACCTGCAGATCAGACACTTTCTGCAGACAATCTCACAGAAAGCATGTTTCTCTAAATTAACTAAATTTGAAATGTTATGCAAACAAGGCACCCATCAGAGAGGCCGGATTTCGGGAATATACACGGGAATAGCATCATCAAAGGCGGCCCAAGATCATAATTATATGTTGAAATGGGCGACAGACCTCAAATATATAGAGACGACTGGGAGGATATCTGGGAATCGGCAGCTAAAACTTCAATTTGTACGACAACAAAGGAAAATATATACAAAATGTTATTGCAATGGTACTTAACCCCAGGTAGGCTGAGCCAGATCTTGCCGGGAACACCGGATCTATGCTGGAGAGGGTGCGGCCTGAGAGGAGATATGGTGCATATTTGGTGCACATGTCCACAGATGCAGAATTTTTGGACTATGGTCCAGGGTATGATCCAGGAGATCACAGAGCTGGGAGTTCCGTTGGACCCGCTGACCTTTTGCTGACCGAGCCTATAGATAACTTACAGACCGCCACGAGAAAATTGGTCTCCTTTATCTTAACAGCGGCACACTGCTCTATAGATGTGGCTTGGAAGAAAATAAATGTCCCATCTAAGCGCACTGTAATCAAGAGTGAACGAGGTCAGGTTAATGGAGAAACTGTCAGCTCAACTAAATCACAAATTGGAGCACCCCCGGACACCCAAGGAGATCACCAAGGACCCCATGACACCCGTGGGAACCACCCGAGGGCCCCTTGATACCCGGCACCCCCGGAGACCACGAGGACCCCACGACACCCATGGGAACCACCCAAGGGCCTCCAGAGACCTGTAGGAATCACCCGAAGGCCCCCAGACACCCACAGACGCCACCTGTGGACCCACGGACACCCACGGGGACAACCCAAGGGCCCACAGACACCCGCAAGGACCACCTGTGGACCCACAGACACCCACAGGGACCACCTGTGGACCCGTGGAGTCCACACCAGGGCCCACAGACACATGCGGGGACCACTTGTGGACCCACGGACACCCGCAGCCTCTGGTATCAATCAAGTGGGGGTAGAGGAGATGGCTATTAGTGTTTATTGTGGGTAGCGAGGGGTTGGTGAAGGGGTTATTTAGCCCTTGGTGGGTAGCGGGAGGGTTTAACCCTTTCATTGCCTTAGCGGTTAGCCACTAAGGTAATGAAGTTGCCTGTAAATGCATTTTTATTGCATGGGATTAATGCCGGGGGTCTCCGGGGCTGATATTAATGGGTATCAGCTCTGGAGACCCCCCGACATCAATCCGATGCAGAAAAAAAATCATTTATTTTTTTTCTATGTCCCGTCTCGCCGCTTACCGGCACGTTCTCACCACCTTCACGCCAACTTTTCCTGGCATGAGGATTTTGGGAACAACTCGCCATTCTAGAGCCGCAATAGGCCTCGATAAGATAGTCACTGCTACTAGAATTGCACGAGTTTCAGAACCTGCCGATATGTGGCTTATCGACGCTCACTGCAATTTTTTTTAAAGGAATTTTTTGGGGGCGATTTAGTCTTTTATCGCCCACTTATCGACGCTTACAGAATCGGAGTAGGCATTTTGGGCGATAAGTTCTCAATAAGTCGCTTGTGAACACTTACTGCATAGGCCCCATAGTACTCACTAACCGCACCAGTGCTATTCCATAAAATACCTTCTGGTCCATTCAAGTGCATGAACTGTATGGTATCTTCTGGTGCAGGAAGGTGTTCTGTAGAATAGCGCCTCTTTGATAAATATGGGCCAATGTGCTATATTTATCAAAGTATTCTGGCTTCAAAACCAAAGCATATAATGGAACATGAAAATAACACCAAATATATCAAATGAAAAAAAACAATTAAGAGCAATTTTTGCACCAGATTGGAAGCTGGAGGCTAATAAATAAAAGCCAACATTTTAAACAATGCCTAATAGTTATTTAAAAGAGCATTAATGGTATAATTAATATATTCTAGTTACTGTACAACTTAATACAATTTTACCCATGTATTACCAATATGAAATGCTTTCTAGTGAGGATGATTAATCCGAATTGTGCTTTAAACCTTAAAATTGGAGTTTCTGCAAATACTTTTGCCAGATCATGCATGATAGTTTTGGACATAATACTGTGGCATCAATGTTTCTGTCCTGTTTCTCCCAATGGAAATAACATTAAAAAAAAGAGAAGCTCTCTCTGGCAGTGACTTTCTTTGATGAAAAATAGTTCATTGATCTGGTAACCTGGAACAGGCAACTTGAAAATTAGTAGATTCAAAATGAGCAGGAAACTATTTCACTTGTTGGAAAACATCAGTATAAAGAGTGAAACTCATTTTACCATTTCTTACCAAATGGATAGTTTTAATATTTTTTCAGCTGAGAGTAAAGTTCAAGAGACACCTGTCTGTAATGCTCATGTTTATGAAAATATCCAGTTAATTGAGAGATGACATAAGCATAGTTGCATCTTTAGTAACATCAGTTTTAATATATTACATTGCATAGAAAGCAATTACTTTGTATTCCCAACATCAAAGAGATGTCACTCAATTATTTCCACAACACCAGTGTAACTAAACAAAGAACATAACTGTTTTATTTGCATTGGAAAGTGTGCAAAGACAAACAATATGATTCCTCCCCCCCACCCCCACCCCCTCCGAGAAATGAAGAGCAGAGAAGATCCACCAAATGAATAAAGGGAATAGAAAATATGACACGAGGAGAGGCTAGCTAATTTAGATTTGTTAACATTAGAAAAGAGGCGTCTAAAAGGGGATATGATAACTATATACAAATATATTCAGGGACAGTACAAGGAGGTTTCACAAGAACTATTCATCCCACGGGCAGTACAAAGGACTCGGGGCCATCCCTTAAGGTTGGAGGAAAGGAGATTTTACCAGCAACAAAGGAGAGGGTTCTTTACAGTAAGGGCAGGTAAAATGTGGAATTCATTACCCATGGAGACTGTGATGGCAGATACAATAGATTTGTTTAAAAAAAAGTTGTACATCTTTTTAGAAAGAAAACTTATACAGGGATATACCAAATAAATAAACATAGGAAAGATGTTGATCCAGAGAGTAATCTGATTGCCAATATTTGGGGTCAGGAAGGAATTACATTTTCCTCTTATGAGACAGCATTGTATGATGTTTATGATGTTTCACTGGGAGTTTTTCTGTTTGCCTTCCTCTGGATCAAAATACTACAAATACAAATATAGGATAAAGTATCTGTCGTCTAAGTTTAGCATAGGTTGAACTTGAAAGACATATGTCTTTTTTCAACCTCATCTACTACTGTATGTAATTATGTGACTACTTAAAAGCTTACAATCTCATTATACTATTGCCAGTCCATGCCCGCTTTGATAATTGATGTTAAGTTAGGATGATTTATGCAAAAATCCAGACTGGGTCTGATTTTAATATGGGCTGTGGTTTCATGAGCAGTTTTAGCCAGGTCGAACTTGTACTTCAACCATCCCATGTTGTCATTGATGGACATCTGCCAGATAGAAATACTACTGTTTTATGATACCAGAGGGGGAGAAATTTGAATTATTCATATTTGCACATTGCATGACTCTTTCAAAGCACTATTTCTCGGCTACTGAGCAACTCATGCTAACTCAAGAGACCTAATGCTATATTTCTAAATTCTCAATGAACAGGACACCTAAGAGGGGCTAATAATGTGGCATGTCAAAAGCGTAGGGGTCTATGAATCAAGGCACAAGTGGAGCAATTATAATGTAAAAAAAAAAAAAAACACCCTGCATAAGACGTATACAAAATATGCTATTACTTTTAATGGTATTTTTAATTTGATACATATGGTGGTTATTTTGCCCCCGTTTTGCCTCCATACATAATCCCCATTACCTCCAGGCAAAAGGAGATGTTGCATGAACATTGTTACAGAATGGATAGCATCAGTCAAATGACCCTCTTCCCTTTTTGTAACCGCTCCCTTTCTTTCCCTCCCACCCCTCTCGTCCTCCTCCTTCCAGCCAATCATCTTTGTTTCGGACAGATCAAACAGCAACAAGGAGTTGAGTGTGGATGAAGTGTCTGATGAAGAAACGAAAAAAAAGAAGGCGGATCAGAAAGAGCAAAAAGATAAGGTCTTTGTGCCTTCTGTCATAATGACGATGGGAAGTGCCATTGCTCGGCAAGACCTCGGAGGGGTGGACCATTTAGCAAATAAAGGGCCATATTAGGGCAAATGACCTTTCTTGAGATTTAGGGTCTTGTTCTATACACACAGATCTGGCCATACCGGTCATTTTCAGACGAAAATCCTCATTGAGATTTTCATCCGAACAGCTGCCTCAGCGTATCTATAGAATTACCCCGTTCAGCTGTGAAACAATACCTCTTCTACAAACGTCTCACTTCCTCTTCCTTGTAATATTTGCCTTTGTGCTCCCTTGTCTCTAATATTTCACTATTAGCTCGCTGATTTAGAATGAGTTAGCATCAGTTCTTTTGACTTTTAAACTGTGAAAAAGATGGGAGTCTCACACCCCCTAGTGGCGCTTCTCAATGCAGGCCAAGTATAATGATATAGCAATAGTAAAATCTGAAACTGCTTGTTGAACAGCCATCGGCGTCACATATAAATTATCCACATATCCATAGAAGACAGTATTACAGTCCCCCAAATAGCTTCTGGAGTGAGGAAAGTCTTGTATGGGGTACGAGACCTAAGTAAATGAAGTACTCACTGTTAGGATAATGAGACGATTGGCTGCTCCGGTGTGCTCCTGCTAGATGAGTGGCAAAAGATCCAGGAAAAACGAAGCGGTGCAACTCCCATGCAGGTAAGGACATAGACCAGGACAATGACACTCAAGTGTAGGCTTTATTGACACCCGACAGCCCCAGAATAACTCTGACGCGTTTCGCACAGTACACCGTGCTTTGTCAAAGAGAACATGTTCTGGTCTGTGTCCTTACCTGCATGGGATTTGCACCGCTTCGTTTTTCCTGGATCTTTTGACTTTTAAGCAGTGTTGAAAGTGTGATGGTAGTGATACCGCGTACACATACTATCACTACAAATCTAGACATGCATTATGGTCTACTTTGAAAGCACCTCCTTCCATTTTGCCTATATAGCTTGTGTTTAAAGATGGCATCCAATGTGCTTTCTTCCATTGTTTAAAATAATTGTATTCTTTTACATTTGGCCCAGTACCACTACTTTTCAGTGGCACATTAGCCACTGCTTCTAAAGGAGCGTTTAAAAGCATTCATCTTAATAAATCTTCTTGTGATTTCTGAGTTAGGCAATATACTTAATCAAATCTCATTTGTTTTGTATACTTCTTTAATGAGGCGGTGTATCCCAAATCTTGTGCATTTTGGTTCTGATTTAATATATGGAATATTTAGATGGAAAGGATCATTGGATATTACAAACTTGACACACACATTGTTGATATAAATGTTAACTTAGGTATTTTTCTATGTGAACTACATTGAAAATGTTGTTGTAAATATGATAGCTAAGCACTATAAAAATATGAAGTATTGGTTACATACTGTCTGTGTTAGGGTGTACCAAATACATATTTCCAGCAACAAAACACAAATGAAAGCTACAGTAATCCAGTAAATAGTAAATAGACCATAGTAAAACTTACATATTTTCATGCCACAATAATTATTAAAGTAATTACATTTGTATTAAAATGTACAGGTAAATAACCACATCCAGGATGACATGAGAAACTACGCAGGTTTAACTGTTGCATGAAGAAAATCCATGTCAATGGTAATGTCTACTGTGCTGGTCAACGTGGAAACTCCTATCAAAGACATATGGAATGTATCGTGGAAGAAAGCTTGAGGAATAAAATAGAATTTTGATATACAGTAAAAATACACTGTAAGAAATTGTTATAGGTCTTTTCAAACAATGACTGAGTCACCTGTGCTGAAGCAGGGATATCCTTAAAACGTGACCAGTTGGTGGCTCTTGAGGACTGTAGTTGGCCACCCCCGTCATACAGACGAGATCACGAGTATTCTAAAGCTTGCCTTAAACTAGCTCGGTTACATTCTGGGTATGTGCTGGGTGTAACCTGGCTAGTTTAAGGCAAGTTTAAGGTATTTCTGCATTGACTAATGACCCATAGGATTAACACAGCAGGGGTCCCTGGCATTCCCATGCAGTTTGAATGGGACTGCCAGGGACCCCCGCTGTTAATCTGATGGGCCATTAATCAATGCAGAAATGCTGGGTCTAGTTTAAGGCAAGTTTAAGTCATGTATCCAGCATGTACCTGGGTGTACCTGGGCCTTTTTGGCGATTGCCACTGGTTTGTGTTAGAATAACCGTGGGCACTACAGTAGTATAACATACACGTATTTCCCAAAACGTGGTCCCTTCTTTCTATATGATTTCCCTGGAAAGCTGGTCTGTTTATTCTATCTCATTTGATCCTGAAGAAGTAAGGACTGGCATGCCTGTTGATCAGCTTTATGGCTTGTGTTTTTTAGGCTTCTGGGAGTAACACAGACAAGGAGAGCGAGGAAGAGGAGAAGCAGTTCCGGAACATCTTCCAACAGATTGCAGGGAATGTGAGTATTCAACAACAAAATCTTAATATTTTAACTTGAAAGGGTTAAAGTATCTGTACTAGGGAGTGTCCTGGCGTGGGATAACTGTAGTCCTACTCTAGGAGCCCAACCCCCTATCCCTGGTACATCTTTAAGAATAGTGCTTTTTGCCAACTTGGATACATGGAATGCTCAAAGCACAGGAAGAGAGACGCCCATCATCTAGAACGTTTAATTCACTGGAATAGAAAACAAACAAATAGTGATACACTCAAATGTAGAAGTATCCTACATTAGGGCAATACCGGCATAAACGTATGCAGCAGTAAACATGCCAGAGTTAGTCCTAAACCGGTATTACATTTAAAGAAAATGTTATCTTCCTGTATGCAAAAAAAAATCTTTATATCCCACATGGTTACTTCCCAAATTGTTGGGTCTTTGTAATTGTCAACAATTTAAAGCATGCACAGTTGTGAATGATGAGACATTTCTATTTAAATCCTATATCTCCAATTGGATTGGTAATATTAAACCTATGGTTCATTGTAAGTCATGCTATTCAGTATACCTCCAATAGATTGGTTGTATATTAGAGCGCAATAGAAACATATAAAATGTCTTGGACACAGTGTTTCTAGCCATTTGAAAATCCATTGTCAACGAAATCCAGAAGGTTTGCACTTTAAAGGGATAGAATATATTCACAGTTCCTAGAGGGTTAGGGTTAGTGGTTAGGGGTAGTGACAGGTTTAACCTCTTCGCCTGTAGAGAATCATATATTTTTTTAAACCATCTACTGTCTGTGTATTATATGGCAGAACCATTCCTAGTCACTGTAAGTTTATTATGTTTACTAGAATTTATAGAACACCTGCAGGTTGCTGCCAGTAGAAATAGAAGTTAATCCCATGCTGGGAACAGTGCACGCTCTAATCCCCTGCTGACATAGGCAGAGTCTATGACTTTGTCACTCACAACATCTATAAAATAACATCAGCACTAATGTAAAGGAACATGGGTATAGAAACCCAATCTAAAAATATATAGACAACCTAAGGGGATATATATATATACACACAATACCATAAATATAAAGATCATTACATAAAAATAAATACAGTGAGGTAAAACGTCTCTCAAAAAAAATATCTCTATTATATATATATATAAAAAAATAAACATCTTGAGGATTTAAAAAAAAATATATATATATATATATATATTTTAAATCCTCAAGATGTTTATTAAAGAAAAAACAATATATATATATATATATAAATATATATATATATATATATATATATATATATATATATATATATATATATATATATATATATATATATATATATAATACAGAGATTTTTTTTGAGAGACGTTTTACCTCACTGTATTTATTTTTATATAATGATCTTTATATTTATGGTATTGTGTGTATATATATCCCCTTAGGTTGTCTATATTTTTTTTAGATAGGTTTCTATACCCATGTTCCTTTACATTAGTGCTGATGTTATTTTATATATGTTGTGAGTGACAGAATCATAGACTCTGCCTATGTCAGCAGGGGATTAGAGCGTGCACTGTTCCCAGCATGGGATTAACTTCTATTTCTACTGGCAGCAACCTGCAGGTGTAAGTAATTAGCCCGAGCTACAGGCTTTAAAGGGCAGCCTGCGAGTACTGTACATCCACTCTCTCACACAGAGCTGTTACCCTAATATAAGCCACTTCTAAATGTCAATGTATAACTATTTGTTTTTTATCCCAGTAATTTAAAGGTTGTACTCTATAGGAGGGTCCCATTCTTGGGGATTTGTGTTTTTCAGTATCATTGTTCCTAAAACAAATGGAGGCCTTCATCACTGTGGGATGGGACTTTTTCTCCTACACTGAAGTGACAGTATATACAGTATACAGTATGCCACCACTGACTCTTTGAGGGGAATTTCCTTCCTTTATATTGAGATGGTGTGCAAGACTTATTTGTATAGTAGCATGTTAATAGCACTTATAGTATTTGTTTTTATTCACCCAGAAACACATTCACTATTCACATATTATTTGTTTGTGTTTGTTTTCCTGTAATTTTCTGTATATTTTAATTGACTTAACTTTTTGGATTTTAAACACAATCTATAGAGCGCTCCTTTTTTATCTTGTTGTTGCCAACTTTGCCAATGGTTGTCATCTGTTGACTTCAGTGTTTGTCTAGAGTTAAATACCTTTCCTTCTATGTAATGAGTGTGACTTAACATCATTTGATTATTTATATGTGCTATTTAAGATGGAAGAGATATAATCAATTGTGAGCACTTACTATGAGAGAAATGCGTTGGGTGATGAGTTGTTTGGATGTTCATAGCCCAGCTAATTTTTTTGTAATTTTTGCATCATTTATATTACGATTTTAAGAAGAAGCGTCAAAGAATATTTTATTTTTTGGGACATACGGTGACGAGTTGTTTCTTGTTTTTGTGTTATTTGCCAACACTGATCTTAGTGCACATGTTTGTCTGCTCCTGAAGCACCCTGACCTTTTTTTTTTATGGTGTGCAAGAAGTTTTGACTATAACGGTTAGTAAAGATATCTAATTACATCTGCTCACTGGCAGAAAGCTGGTGGCCCTCTGGAATAAGGCAAATGGCCTATTCCTATAGACATAGCAACTCATTTATTTTCTGGTTGGGAGTCAGTCTCACTGATCTTGCACATGAGTAGTTTCCCAGACTTTAATGGAGCATCACTAATAAAAATCAGTACCTTTGGTCCTTGGAGGTTGAGATCTCTGTTCTTAAAAAAAAAGACAAAATAAAAAGACAAAAACAAAAGCAGAGAATTGTTGCTTTAAATCACCACTTAGATGACTCAAATACATTTGCCCTTCTTTCCTCTGCTGAATGGTTTACGGATTATGTAGTATTTTAATGGGATATTTTTTCCTCTTTTCGATCAGGACATGGAAATCAGCGCTGATGAACTCCAAAATGTCCTGAACAAAGTGGTTAATAAACGTGAGTGCTAATCCTTTTTTAATTCCTTCTGATATGCAAGAAGTATGTAATGTTATTAATTTGAAAGAATGAGTGCAGCCCCACCTAGCAATACATACTGGAGTTACAAAAAGAAAAAAAGCACCAATGTTTGTAAATGTAATAGTGGTACTGTAGGCCCAAATGCCTTATTCTGAAAACAAGAAAAATATCATGGAATCATACCCAACAAGTAGCTTTAGGTTAACAGTGTGATAATGATTCAGTTCTAGTTCTATATATTCCTATTTGCTGATCTGTTAGCAAGTTCAGAATGATAGTAACGTGAAGAAAGAACTGCTTAGATCCTTATAACTACAGATGGGCATTTTTTTGTTGTTGGTGAATTTGGATCCGCCTCGGATCGAGTGATTCCTTTGATCTGGGGATCAATCTCCAAAAGAGAAATCTGCAATTGTGGATTTTTTTTTTTGCCAGAGAGAGATTTCTAATTTTATTAACAGTTGCCAGTTGTATATATATCCACTGAAGCGTCCCTCCAAATAAATTAGGGAGACGTGCCTGTGCTGAAAAAGAAGCACACCTGAGAGATATGCTAATGGTTATGAACAGAATATTGAAATAAGTCCCGTCCCACACTTTCTGAAAGAATTTCCATACCAACCTAATGACTGAAATGATGTCGGACCAAACATTACTAGAAGCCAAAACCACTGCTTTTCTAGGATACAGCTATAGCAGTGGGAGCTAAACCAGATAATACGGAGTATTACTGTCACATCCTACTTTTGAGCTCATCACTGCTCACCATGTAGCTAAACTAGCTATTAGCGCATCTCACAGGTATCTCAGGTGCGCTCCACAACGAACATTAAACTGTCAACCAGAAAGTGGAAGTGGTCTGCTTTTAAAGGAAGCCAGGAGGAGGGAGCTACTACAGCTATATTGTAACGTGTGCTCGCCACAAACAGGATGGGACCATAAGGCCGAGGTGGGGATTAGTAAACACCGACACCGAGCCTAGAGATCACGTCTGGTGAGCAGGTTGGTAGTCGTGTAGCTGGGTCAGGGTAGGAGAAGTCGGGTAGTAGATATACTCACCGTGGTCGAGGGGTAGGAGACTGGAGGGTAGTAGAGGTCATGTAGCGGAGGTCGAGGGTAGCAGAAGGTAGGGTAGTAGATGTTCAAGCCGAGGTCGAGGGTAGGAGACTGTAGAATGGTAGGTAAATATCTGTGGTCCAGGTTCAGATGAAATTGCAAGGCAAGACAGGCACAGCAAAGCAAGGCAGGACAAGGAAAAACAGAGTGCTTGCGACCAGCACAATGTCGCAAGTAACAAACTGTTGTGCTCAGCCAATTTGCAGAGGCAACGGGGCCGATTTACTAAGCAGTAAGCTTATGCGCCTGATTGGGAATTTTTTTATCCCACGATAAAAAATTAAGCCAGACGCGGGATTCCCTAAGAAGTGAAGCGCATTTGAGTAGGTGCGGGCAAAAACATGCCCGATAACGCGAGCTGTTATTTTTACCCCTGCTATCGTGCTTAAAAATCTATAGCACGATAGCCTGGCGATCGTACAGTATACATATACATTTTAATACTAGTGTACATATGGAGGGGGTCTCCTGAGCTGAACCGCATTGGTTTCAGCCTCGGGGGCACCCTAATTCATGAGATACAGGCCCCGTTATGGGGGCCTATGAAGGCAATAGGGTACTATGCTGGCCTACAATTAGATGACTTTTCTCAGGAAGCAGCATCACAAAAACAATTAAACTTAACATTTTGTGCTGTAGCTGTGCTCTTTTTTCCCCCGCTGTGGAACTTCTTCTATCAAGTATAAATTACGTTGTTCTCCTTAGCATTACCTTCCTGCCTCCGGGCAGATTGGACTTTTTTAGGATTGGACTTCTATTGGGTCAGGACTCTCACATTGGTGATTTTGTGTATTTTAGTATTAGGCGCTGGATTGTTTTGTTTTTTATGTCATGTATTTTCTAATCTGTATCGGTTAGAATTTTCCAGGCTGCCTATCCTTATATATGGAGGTTTTTAGCACATGCTATAATTGGCCTTATTGGTCATTTATTATTTATCATTAGTGCTGTGAACACATTTCCTTTTCTTCCTGCCATGGAGCTACAGTCTACGCTGCTCTAATGATGGCCCAACGGTGCTGAAGCAGAAGGCTAGTGCAGTTTTAGTCACCCTGAGGCGAGAAGTCGGGATGCCTGAGTGGGATGCTCTGGTCAACTTAGTCCCAGAGGCCTCTGGAGATACTCTGCAATACTGGCAGCCAAGAGGAGGTGACGCCCGGTACTGTTAGGTCGGGTCTTAGGAGGTGTGCCTGTACGTACTCAGGTGCCTGAACCTCTGCTGGAGGAACCACCGCAGTGCTACTAGCATGAATGCACAAGAAGGCACAGAGTAGGCCAACTGGACTGTGGTCCTTCGTCCGGGAATGCTAACCGTGAGTCACACCTAAGATGGCGTCTCCCGCCAAGTCTGGAGAGCGCATGTGCTGCTTGCCGCCAGGCTGCATGACACTGTTTTGCAGAAATCTGTCCGGGTCTGGTGCAAAAACCAGAGCCCCACCCCCGCGATGTGAGTGGCTTAGCGCTGAGCCAGAACCACTCTTTGCTAATGTGTGCCCCTCCTCTGAATTCCACATGTGTGCCCCTCCTCTGAATTCCACCAGGGGGAGGGGGCACAGTGAGTCTCGATCAGCAGCTTCTGTCCACAATAAGGGAGGTACAGGATACAGCGAACCGCACCATCAATTGTATTGAGTTTGGCGAGCAAAAGGACTGTACGTAACATTTCCTTTGTGCCCGTGCTTACAAAAAGACCTGAATATCTCTGGTGGTATGGACTTTGATCCCTATCAGCGACCAAGAGGGGTTCTGGTAGTGACGGTGGAGGGGAAAAAGGTACATCAGATGCCTATGCCCCAAGCGTGATTTCCCAGGTGGCGAGTTGACCTGGGGAGCCAAATGTGCCTGCTGCGGAGTACAGTTCCTGAAACTCACAATGCTGCGGCCGACGGAATCCGCTGAGAAAGATGCAACTGACCCCTCTACCCAGTCGGTCGATGCTGCTACTATTCAATCTACCTCAACTAGGGAAGCTTCGGAGGGGCCGTGCGCCATAACATACGTTCCAGGGGCTCTGTGCAGCCCGGTTCCAGAGCCGGAACCTCAGATGTCAAAACTACCGGGTAAGGTGACTACCCAGGGAGAGTTGGGAGCGCTTCCACTAGGGGCGCAGAGGCGGTATCGCTTTCTGCCAATAACCACCCGTGAATGCAAGGTGCCCTGACGCCGTTCCCCTGCGGAGGTGTCCCTACACTCATCATCTTCTACCGACGACAGTAGGCAATGATCCGTGGTGATGCGCCAGGCGGCGGACCACCAAAGTGAAATTAAGGACAAAGAGCCACCTACCTTTAAAGTGGAGCAGCAGAGTACAGAGACCACCACATGGCGAGCGCTGGTGCGCCCAGAACCGCAGAGAAGTTCCACGGCCATGGCGGTGCCCAGTGCAGCAGAGGCGGTACCTGACATCGTTCCAGATGACCTGATAACCGTCAGGAGCCAGCGGAGCGGTGAGGCACCACACCCTTAATCTCTGCAGGCAGAAACGGAGGTATCCAGTACGGAGGGCCCTCAAGCACGTCCGTCCCAATACTTGGATCTTCACCCAGATCTAGTGATGTCTCCAGGAGACGTCACTTCTGAAGTGACTGCCGGAGTGGACCAGGACTCTGCTGTGACCATTTGGGTAATTACTGCCTCCTCCAGGTGCAGAATGGAACGCTTTATTCACCAGGTTGTAGACCGAGGAAAAGGCCAGGGCCTCCCTGTCTACCGCATACGTGATGCGGATGACCGGGTAAAGGTCTGGCCCAGAAACCACTTGCTGTTCCATCCACAAGGGGGAGAGAGTGGCTTAGAACCAGAGACTGTAGTACCCGACCATGAGCTTGAAGAGTCTACAGAGACTCCATTGACTGGCAATGGCTTCTAATGGATGCTAGTTTTCACAAAGGGTCAGTGAGAAGAGCATCGGTTTTCTAGGTGTGTCATATGCGACCAGGTCTGCAGACAGCTACTGAGGCCTTAACCAGGTTCTCATGATATCCTCACGATATCCCCACATTCCATGATAGCCCTTGTACTGAATATGATCCCAAAGTGTAGGTCCTCCCCACCCCAACCCTTACGGACAACACCGTTGTAATAGGTGTGCTCACACCTATTTTATAATGTTACGTATAAGATATTTAAAATGTTTTTCTCATTTACTTTGTTTTAATGAACCCAAATAGATTAACCCCTTCATTGCGGGATCTGAAATGCATTGCTCTTTGGCAGCAAAGGGATTTGCGTAATACTCTTCTCCTTTTTTATGCAGATAAGGATCTGAAGACCGAAGGATTCACTCTAGAATCTTGCCGCAGTATGATTGCCCTCATGGATGTATCCTTTCTGTCTTAACTGTCTAATACTGAAATATACATTTCAGTATATCAATAATATTAAGTAAAGCTATATAGCGGACAATTTAACATCGTTTTTTTAAATTGTGAGTATCAAAAATAGTTTATAAAAAAAGATTCACCAATAGCCACACCCTATAGAACAAAAAAGAAAAGAAGTGCGCTCAGGACCGTGACAATAGTGATGAGTATTAATTATACCAATAAAGTGAATTAACACAATGTGATTATTCAAAATCAATATTGAAAGTGCTGTGTTTAACCAAAAATAATTAAAATCTGTTACTAGGTATAGAATGGAGGTATGCCGCTGTATTCTGTGGACTGGCTCCACAAACCACACGTGCTAAATGAAAACAAAAAGAAAAAACAGCGCAAAACCTCAGTGTAGTATTAAAATAATAATATATATTGTTGAACAGCAGGTGAGTAATACACGTACATCAATTCAATGATTAGAAAGCATGGCATGTTATGGACATGTTACCAGACTGCTACTGCAACAGCACACGACAATCCGATCGATCGAGGGAGTGGATCCTCCTCTCTCACACGAATTCATCTCTGCCAGTGTAGGAAGTCGCTGTCTGCAGGTAAGGTGTTGGCTTCAGTCTCAGAGCGCTCTCTCCCTCGTTGGATGTGTAGTTCCGGTATGCAGCAGCCCACTGATGACGTCACCAGAGTTCCGTCGCAAGTATGACCGGAAAGGACTAGATGGATATTGTCCGTGAGGGGTTTAACCTCTTGCATAGACTTCAATGTCCATAGAGAGTAACAATCAGAGTGACACTGGAACGCGCCTTCCAACCCGTTTCGTCATACTGTTTCTCTCGTAGCTGCACATTATATAAGAACATTTTTATTTCCCCTCATTTCAACAGCAAGATTTAGCAAAATGTGCAATACATTTCCAGTATTAACCGCTAAGGTAATGAAGGGGTTAAGTCCACCCGCAAGCCCCCCGCAAGGCCTAAACACCCACCAAGGGCCAAATACCACCTTCACCCACCACCGCTACCCACAATAAGCATGGCACTGATGGTTAACCCTTTCATTGCTTTAGAGGTTAGCCGCTAATAATGCATCTGATTCATGCTGGGGTCTCCGGTGGTGATATTAATGGATATCAGCTCCGGAGTCTCTCGGCATCAATCCGATGCAGGAAAAATTCATTTTTTTTTCTATATGCTTTCCCGCCGCTTCTCTGCAGCTTCTCACCACCTTCTTACCAACTTTTTCTGGCGAGGCGGTTTGGAGAAGAAATCTCAATTCTAGAGCGGCGTTCAGACTCGATAAGCTGATCGGGGCTACTAGAATTCAGCGAGTTTGAGAAACTGACGATAAATGGCTTATCGCCGCGCGTTTGGCTTTTTTTTTCCCCCGTAAAAAAAATTGAATTTCAGCTTACAAAAAGCTTACATAACAGCAGTAGGCTTTTTTTGATGATAAGCTGCCAATAACTGACTTATTGGACCTTTCTGCATAGGCCTCTAAGTAAGAAAAAGTGAATCCTTAACTTCAACTCCTCACAGACAGATGGCTGTGGAAGGCTGAACCTGCAGGAATTTCAGCATCTCTGGAAAAAGATTAAGCAGTGGCAGGTATAATTGTTATCGTTAGACTCACACGTTCGGAGGTGGAAGATAATGCTGAGCTGTATGAACAATTGAACATAAGACTGAAAGGATCATTCATCCAAGACATTTGACAGTACATTTTGAATGTAAAGCACGTTGAAATGCATGAATGAGAAACCCTATCATGTACAAAGGTCAAATGTACACATTGTTTTTTTTAAACAACCAGTTCATGTGCTGTGTTTTATAGCAAACATCCAAACGGGAGCTAATCCTACCCAGGAAAAAATCATCACAGATAAAAGGATGATATTAGGTATCATTGTTTTAAAAGAACCTTACTATCTAATGGTAATAATTTGGTTATCTCATAAAATTAATAATATGATGAATGTATAAAAAATGATCTCGCCACGAAAAAAACAAAAACTATATATTATATATATATATATATATATATATATATATATATATATATATATATATATATATCTCTCCAGCCAAACTCACCAGGTTTAAAACTGGCAGAAAGAGACAGCACAGCACGTAATCCAAAAAGTATATGTATTAAAACATACCGGGACCGCAACAAACCGACGTTTCGGTCCACTAAACGGTACCTTCTCCCAGGTAATGCAGTGAACAAATGCCAAAAGTGAAACATATATACAGTAGCCATAACCCCGTGCAAGCACCTGCTCACCACCAATAGGAGAGACCCATGTGAACAAAACAGTTGTAATCAATGCAAATGCGGAAATGAGCAGCACCACACTTCCATCACACTCCCTCCCACTCATACACACGCTGGCCAATAGGGGACGGATCAATGTAACCCATCAGTGCCCTCGCGCCGTCTCTATAGAAACAAACAACAAAGCAGCAAACATACCTTCATTGCGCACACGCAGATGGCGCCTGTCTGCAGGCTCAGTTACACTGACCAGTCGCGCATGCGCAAGTGCCAAAATGTAAACAAACTGACGGCTACTGCAGAGAACTGCTGCTCATAGGGCATAATGCCTGTGAACGAGAGAGACTGCTGCCTATGGTAAAAGCATATCACCAATCACCACTCACATAACTAACAACATGCACAGCCCTGACTAGCATAGATAAAGGGCATGCAGACCTATTAAAGCAACCACTGAAGATGATTCTTAGCTAAAGACTTAGAGACAGGGTGCATAGGTAGATATAAAGACCAACTGAAGCAACAGGGTTGATGGTACAAGTGTTCCTATTGGTTGGAACCACAATGAAGCACTATTTAAAGGAAGCTCAGCACTCTTGTAGTTACAGTGCCCCTGACGAAGAGGACCCGTTCCTTGAAACGCGTAGGGCATTATCTACTAAGGCTGCTGAAATTGGAGCACCATCGGAGGACACAGAGCTTGTCCGCATCATCCAGCAAGAGAGTGTACGTCAGCCCCAAACCCAACCCCCGATAGACGGCGCAAGCATGCAAACGCGGTGATGAAACAAGCACACGTGACGCGGAAGCGGAGCTGCACCAATTGACGAGGGAAGGAGTCACAGACTGAAAGAAATCTCCTGGCAGGAGACGGGGACACCGCGGCTGTTCCGGTGGACGCTTTATCACGGATCACCACACATACTGATGTGCCTTATACCTTGTGACGGGGAGGAAAGGGTTAATACCTGATTTGCCATTCATTACTGTTGTTGCCCTGTCCACGCCATTTTTATTCCCCATGTGCAGGCCATTCCCTGTCTGCGAGGGTAAAAGACAAGATGCATTGCTTGCCATACCCTCTAACCAACACATGATAGAAGATCTTAAATGTAAGGCAGGAGGTATTTTTTTGTAAGTCTAAGCAGGAATTACTTGGACATCCAGCTGTGATATGGGTGAATGAGCTTCGGTAATTTTATGACCAAGCCTGAAAGGGTTGTAATTATTTTTATGATGGAGCCTCAAAAGGCTCCTACAGATTTAGAGTCCTCCTGTCTAAAAGAGTGTCAATTATGACAATACCCAGAGGCCCATAATGTATACAATACTGGCATACTGATGCACAGCAGATGTCAGGCTAATGACACCTCTAAGTCAGAGACCAGACACAGTGGCCCCAAAAAAAGGGTGTAGCCCAGGTATGCTAAGTGGCATGGGCGTCAACCTGACCCATGCGCCCTGCCCACCGGACAGCCCTTTTGACCGGTCTTATGAACTGTGGGTCACTTGCCTATTCGTGGTTTTTTTTGTTCCCACGAGGGGATTGGATCCACATGTTAAAGATAGCTTTGGCCAGTCTATAACTGTGGCTTCCCAGGTATTTCCCAGTGTGATTCCTGAATTTTAATCCATGATGTAAAGATGCAAGACTTTGTTCCAGTACAGCAGCAACCACTCCAGGAGTGAAGGGGTTAACAACCACATAACCACAGGACTTTTAAAACCAAGGCTGCATTTCTTGCACTGGCAAGGAAAGGACCATTTCTTTCGTTCCAAGGACAATTTATTTAGTTTCCTGATCCCAGTGAGTGTGTTTTATGTGTATTCTGCAGATGTCGTGTGTTTGTCTATTAAGGAAATAAATCACAATTTATTTTGCAACTTGTTCTGTTCAATCAAGTACCCAGAAATATAAATGTGTTGATAAAAGTTGATGTCATCGTGACATACCTACTTACGTCTGTAAGGGTTTTTAACCGTTTTTCTTATCGCATTAAACCTGTCAAACTGAATTATGGGTTTTGCGCTTTTTTCTTCTTTTTTCTAGTGTTTAGGAATATCTGTATGAATACTTGCGTTCTTGCAAAATTAAACCATATCTGTAATTGCAGAAAATCTTTGTGCACTACGATGCTGACAAATCCGGCACCATCAACAGTTACGAGATGCGTAATGCTGTCAACGAAGCAGGTAATAGTCAGTACGTCAGGCATTAGGAATCCGGGCAGTGGTTGTGCAATGTTATTAAGCTAAGGCTGCAGAATCGTATTACAGAGGGAAACATACTGTATCAAGTACAGACTGGCAACCCTTACAAACCGTATCACAATGTTGCTATTGTAGGAGGGGTGGGTATTTTCTGTATGACATCACAAATGTTAATGATGAAAAGCTTGGAATGTTGAGTGACAGTTGGGATTCAAATGGCTGGAGCAGTGGTTTTCAACCTTTTCTTGCTTAATGAACCCCAGAATTAGATTGTGAAATTTCGGGGAACCCCAACCCTCTCGTCCCCTATTTCTGTTTTCTCCCCCTTATGCTCCCTCTCCCCTTCTCTTCTCTTCACTGGTTGTAGCGATGTTCGATATGAGTGGACGGGCTGTGTATATGAGCTTTTGTATTTGACAGAGAGGATACTCTGTGGCAGGAATGATTGGATATTATGTGGCTAGATTATCATGTATTAGATCATATGTTGAATAACGATTTTTGTTTTCCTGCCTGGAGGTGTATACTCTGTTTGCTGTTTTAGGCCGAGTCCATAGACGGACAGGCCGTGCTGAGGCGTGCGGACGCTCAGCGCTGAGCCCCTGCATCCTCAATGAGGATGCCTTGAGAGGGGGCTCACGCGAGCGTCCGCAGGCGTGCTGACGAGTTGGAGGTTTCAGCCGAGCGCCAAGCTGTTTTTCAGCGCGCTGTCGGCTGAAAACCTCCAATCACAGCACAGCAGTGTCAACGTCACGGCGCCGTGACGTCGGCGTCGTGACGTCGACGTCAGTGCGTCGCGGGCGATTGGCCCAGCGACGTCACTGCCCCGCCTCCAACCACCTCCCCCCGGCTCCGATCGCTCGCCTGTATGGGCATGAAATCGCCCAGATTTCAGCGGGAGCGAGCCTCAGCGTCAGCGCGGCTCGGATCGCCTCACCCCTCTATGGTCCGGGCCTTAGGCTGTATGTACTCAGATATAACCATACTATGGAGCAACCTGTGATCATCACAAGCTGTCAATCTGTATCTTATGAGGCATAATCTATACAGCAGGGATTTCCTGGTAAATCCTGGGATATATAGTCATTCCAATAGGGGAAACCCATGGTTTAGTAAAGGTTGTATTTTGGCATCATTCATTATTAGTTTGCCATATATAAACAGCTCATAAACCATTATTTATCTGCATTCAAAGTGTATTAACACTCCCACTGAAAACAGATAGTGGGCACCGCATGATCCAATGACCGCAGGAGAGAGAAGGGTTCTTTCTGACTATTGTAGTTTATCAGTAACCAATACCCTCTTTTCTCCACACTTCCTCCGTGGGGAATTTTACAATTTTTAACCATTTAATGTGTAATTATATATGTAATAACACTTTTTTGTTTTTGTCGCTCACATTTTCCCTGATAGGGATCTGGCTATTGGCATATAGGAGAATCTAACTGTGAATAGTGTTAATGAGTGCAAATAGTGGGGTGCTTTGAGCCCATCTCTTTTGGGTTCCCTCTGTACTGTGCCCTTCTTTGCAATGATACGCATATATATGTTGTGGTTATTTTGGGGGTCAATATGAGCTTATAAGGGTCCTGTATGTTTTGCAATGATACAATTACTCAGCACTCAATTTCTTTCTTTTTAGGGTTCCGCCTGAACAGTCAGCTTTATGACATCATCACCATGCGTTATGCCAACAAGCAGATGAATATAAACTTTGACAGCTTTATCTGTTGCTTTGTGCGAATGGAAGGAATGTTTAGTAAGTTTCTTTTCTATATATTTTTTTTAGGATATTTTTCTACCGGGGGTAAACTCCTGTTGAAATCTGTTTATAGACATTGCACAAAGTAGCAATCAATCATATAAGGTAGGGATTTTAACCTCTAACTGTACATTTGTCCTGTATTAACTGGGCTCTTTGTATTGCTGGGAGGAAAGATAGTACACGGTACTACAAAATGATGTAGTTAGCAATCAATCATGTAAAGCAGGAGTTTCAGAATCTTGTCTTTGTCAGATGTTAACCATTACTTGGAGGAGAGGGGAGAAAGCTACAGGTACAGTACAGTATAGTTAGTTCATATGAGCCACCTATTTAATATAGTGAAAAGCTGGGTAAAATAATGCATAAACAGTAAAACAAATGATAGCATACAAAGGGGGTTGGTGGCTGATTATAGCAGCTCCGGTTGGGAAAAATTAGAAACCTACTCACATCAAGCAGGTTTCAAATGGGCACAGTGGAGGAGATCCAGACCTATCAGGTAGATAACAGGGTCTGGCTGTGGAGGTTCCTTTCCTTAACACTCAGGGCCGCCATCGCGAGTCCCGCCGTTCAGTGTCCAGTACCGTAACCCCTCCTGCTCAGACAGGGATAAAACCGCCACACGGATCCGATGGAGTCCCACACTGCAGAGCAACGTGTGCTTGGTGTGTGCGCGCATACGCGGGAGCATCCCTTTTCCTTCGCCAAACACCGCACAGATAATAATGGACAGTGATAGGCTCTGTGCTCCGTAGATTCGCCAGCAACGTCAGTCACACAAACTCCCCCAGAAACCCTACGCATTTCGTGATAGGCTCACTTCCTCAGGGGCATGTGATAAGGGGGGGGGGGGCATAAACAATATTTATACCACTTGCAATTAAATAATAATGATATCAATAAATTGGGAGCTTGCATCAAAGCTGATCACAACACATAAAGACAACATATAACAACATAGAAATCAACAATAGGGAGCCTAAGAAATCGTAAAAACAATAAATAGATAAAATACACAAATATATAAAATATTGTATACTTATAAAATATTAATAACCCATACAGATGTAGGTCCTCAGGTACTTACACCTGGGACCAATTGACCAGTGCAAGATGAATAGAATGAACTGGACAAACTAAAGCAGACCTTGCTATAAAAATATGTAATTCATACTTGAGAGGGGAACTGCTTGGTGGAGTTAGTAATATCAAAAATGTTTAAAAATAATTAATAATTAGTAGTCATCCGGAACAGCCTGAACCTTACTAAAAGACTGTCAAAACACCAATGTGCAAACTCATCCATATATTGGACATCATTCAAAAAGAAAAAGAAATCCAAACAAAGGGTTAATACTTTGACTCGGGCAAGACCTTAATCCACCAAAAATGATCCCAAGTCAAAATCAATGTTTAACCCATCGGGGGATAAAGTTTTTAACTCATAAATCCAGTATGCCACACGCCTACTGATATATTTCAAATTATCCCCCCCTCACGGCTACGGATATATTTCAAATTTTCTCCCCCTCTCCAGTTCCCTGAATAAGCTTAAATGGCCTGACATACCAAACCATTAGGGTTCTGATTATGGTGTGTCAAAAAATAGTGTAAATATGCTAATACATACGCCTCTGGTACGATCTCCCTGTACGCCCCACATATTGTAGGCCGCAGGGACATCGCAGCAGATAAATCACAAATGTGGTGTGAGTTAATATAAGACCTAATTTTATATATTTTTGAGGTCACATTGGACATAGAGGTGGTCTTACTTGCACTGAATTTACAAGCAATGCATACAGTGACACAAAGGTCTCATCATTAGAACAGTTGTGCCTCAGGTGAACAAATTGTCCCTTAGTGATGTTCCGAATCCATTGCGGATTATGGTTACTGTCAGCCATAACATAATTATTTGCTTGAACTGGCTTAAAAAGTGTTCGAGTACTAATAGATTAACAGAGGAAATTTCTAAATCCAAAAAATTGATACATGTAATATCATATTGACAGGTGAATTTGAGATTCATATGATTAGTGTTTAAATAATTAATAAATGAATCCAGGAGTTCAAGACTCCTATCCCAAATAAAAATAATATCGTCGATATAGCGGCGCCAGAGCACCAGGTTTGCACCGAGAGGACAGTTGTTCCAAATATATTGGCCCTCCCAATGGCCCATAAATAAATTGGCATAACTTGGTGCAAACCTGGCTCCCATGGCTGTACCGCATACCTGTAAATAAAACTGATGATCAAAACAAAAATAATTGTGAGTCAAAATAAATTGTATACAATCCAAATGAAAACACTTTAAGGCTGGTGACATACTGGGATCTTATTCAAGTGTATGTTGAACTGCCTGGCACCCAAGTTGATGATCTATAACTGTGTAGAGTGAGGAAACATCTCCAGTCACCCACACATAACCTGGGCGCCATTGAACATCTTGTAGGATCTGCAGTATGTGTGTAGTGTCATGCAAATAAGAGCTTAGTTGTGTGACAAATGGTTGTAACTGAAAATCAATAAACTTGAGATAAATTCGATGATAATGAATGAATACCTGATATGATAGGCCTTCCAGGAGGCTCTAACAAATTCTTATGAATTTTAGGTATTGCGTAAAATACTGGAATACGTGAATAAGAAATGTTTATAAATTCGTATTCATCCTGTATAATAGCATGTTTCTTGAACCCTTTATCTAATAAAGCAATCAGTTGAGTACAGTATTCATCAGTAGGATCAGAAACAATTAGTATGATTGGAATGACACAAAAGTTCTCTTATAAAAATTACAAGTTAACAATTTCTATACGTTTATATATCAAATATTCTGAGTTAAAGCAGTTCAATGTACCCGGTCCCAAAAAATATGTAAATATAAACCTACAGTAAATGAATACCATAATAAGGACTTGTAGTGGAGAATTGGTTGGAAGAGACAGTTTAGTGAATATAATTGCATTGATGGAAATATCCTAGATAAACAGACATACATTATCTTTGCTTGTAGGTGTTCATATATGGACAGGTGATATGATTTTATAAATGCATGCACCAAAGCATAATTTTAATACATTTGATATACATAGCTAATAACATAATGGGTGTTGCACATAGATTTCTTCAATAAAACCATGTTCCAAAAAGATTACAACATATTGTATGATTCCTGAGTCTCATAAAATTAAAGTGACATGCCGAAAATCACATACAGTACCTGTAGAAGATTTTAGCTACCCACCCTTACATTGTCATCCACCTTCACCGCTGTTCATACCCATACATAACCTTCCCACTGTTTGTGAGTCAGACTGCTACACTTCAAGATTGCACAGGTAATCCGCCCCAGGACCAAAGTGCCAATGGCAGTGACATGTTTAAGGGGTTACATATGCGTGGTTGATGCAATTTTACCCAAATCTGACACCTGTAAGTATTTTTAATTGGGGTTTAATTTCCTGGCTGCTCCCTTTTGTGTGGAGTGTGTTCAGAAAGTGCTTGCACAACTAGTCCCGTCCCCCCCCCACCTATACCCTCAACTATATTGATGTTCTGATAAGCTCAGAGTGAGATAAGGGTAGAGAAAACACTTGTTTGGCAAACACTGCACCATTCACAGGCACCTAAGAAATGCAAATTGCAATTAATTTCCAGAGAAACAACAAAAAACAGTGAACGCTTTGCTTTTAGCACTGATAGTTGTTTAAGGCAATCAAATACATTGTTCAATTGTTTACAGAAGATTGTTCATTTTAAATTCCATAGTTTAATTGGTAATCAAAGCCCGAGCAGATTTTTTTTTGTGTTTCACAAATTAGCCGGCCAAACATGATGTTTATGTAGATATAATTTTATTTACATAGTGTCAACAGTGTACACAAATTACAATACAGGGAAAATAAAGTATTAAAAATCAGGATCAGAGCAGCAAGTAAATAACAACACAAGGCAAAGGGAGCCCCTGAACCATAGAGTTTACAATCCTAAATGGTAAATTAGGAGATTTACAGACACACTAGTAGTAAAAATAAATGTATTAGACGTTCAAGTCAGACAGGTCAAGTGCATCTGGAGTACGTAGTTGTACAGATATTTTGACAATGAGATGCTTCTTTAAAGGGGGGAATTTTCAGATGGGCTATAAGAATGAAAAGAGAAGGTGCTTGACGAATATTAAGTGGAAAAAAAGATGGGAATGATGTTTGAAACAGATTTGATGTGAGAGGAATGGGGTGAAGGTAAAAGGTGCTAAAATGAGATATGCTTGGGTCGAGGATAAGAGGCGATTTGATATGTGTGATATATGTAGAGCTGCAAAAGAAAGAAGTATCATTTTGTAATTTATATAGAGATTGTTGGGAAGCCCCCAGAGAGATTTTAGGTCGTCAGACTGTCAAGGATTGGACTTCGGCTAAAGTGGATCCCAGTGGCAGGAACAGCAGGGAGCGAAGTAGGGGTCACAAGCAGAGATCAGAGGCAGGCGGCAGGTAGCGAAGTCAGGAAACAAGCAGGGGTCCGAGGCAGGCAGCAGGTAGCGAAGTCAGGATACAAGCAGGGGTCCGAGGCAGGCGGCAGGTAGCGAAGTCAGGAAACAAGCAGAGGTCTGCAACGAAGAAACTGGAACAGGATGATAGCAATAGCTAACACAGCAGTAAACACAGCAGTAAACACAGGAACCTTGCAGGAGCTAAGGAACCAGTATAAACAGGCAAGGAGGAACAGGAAAGGGAGTTTTATATAGGCAGGCTGAGAGGTGGAGCACAGGTGCAGAGGTGTCAGGTATCAGGTTCTGGAATGTTCCTTAGTTTAGCAGCAGCAATCCCGGTGGACAAGTTTAGGTACTGCATGCTAGAACAAGACATTGAGAGTGGCAGCAGTCCCGGTGGCCAAGCATGGGTACAGCAGGCTAGAGAATATGACACAGACTCAGATACGAGTTCAGAAGAGCAGGAGATGATTCGAGCAGCAGCATTTTAAATAGACTGTAATGGAGAAAGGTGTGAGGCAGGAAGGCAAAAGGTAAAAGAATGTTGCAGTAATCCATATGGGAGAGAACAAGGTCAGGATGAAGCCTAATGTATAATGTTCATGCTAGTTTTCAATACTACTCCTGCTCTAATGACCACTTTTTTTTTATCTTTGCAACAAAAATGTGCATGTATATCCTCAAAGAACTGCTGAACGATTTTCATTACTTTCGCTTTATTATCCAAATCACAAACATAATTTTCAAGTCTGTAATAATTTATTTTTTTAATATATATATATATAGTTTGGCGACCAGCTACATGGGGTTGCTTCTTTTACTCTGTAATACAGTAATGATAGAGTTGGAATTTTACAAATACTGTAACATACTAAACATGATTCAGTTCATTCATTAGTTGAAACACCAGTAATGTAATAAGTGACACTGTCTTGAAATCGTGTCACACATGCGGTGGTTTAGAAACCTGTAATCCTTCACTGTATATCCTATATTATAGACATGTTTTACTATACAGAGCTAATGCTGTATTTGATTCTTGCTGATCATGAATGATATTCTATGGCATCATGTTTATATTTCAACCTACAGGGGCATTCCATGCGTTTGACAAAGATGGAGATGGTATCATTAAGCTCAATGTGTTGGAGGTAAATTATCAAACATTTCAGTAACGCTCTAATTTTATTTAATAGGAATGTATCATGCTTCTTGAAGCAAAATAAGTTTCTTTTCCTTCACTTACTGTAACTTCCCTAACTAGCCTTAGAATAGTGTGAATTTAATAGCTCTACATACTGATAATGTTAGTGAGACTTCTTTACCAACTGAAGTCATAACAATTTGATCAGAAACACTTTGCCACTTATGTCAGAATCTCAGAAAATTCCTTTTTTCTTCCCAGAGAGATTTTAACCCCTTGATTGATTCCTGTGTTTGAGAATTTCAAAATGCTTTTGCTTGAGATCAAATTCCATCCCCATTTTTTAATCTCCTAGCGGCCTAGCCTGAGGTTTATTGCTGAGAAAACTGCTAATCGCTACAGTGTAACTCCAGTTTTCTTAACTTATCACATGACGTACTGTAGCACAATGTTATGGATTTCAAGGTCATGTTCAAAAATGTTCACAAATTAAATAAATCAACTGGTCATTAACATGACTTTTCTCTCTTCATTCTAGTGGCTACAACTTACCATGTACGCCTAAAATCAACGTATCCTGCTCCAGACTCCGATCTCCACACATTCACTCCTCTCCAAGAATACTGCACAGGATAGCCTCAGGATATCTGTTAGACAGAGCTCTTCACATTTACCTCAGTCCTAACATACACCTACAAACCCCTTCACTTATCCCCCAAAAAAGTGTACTTTCTATAAATGTTTTAGAGAAGTCGATGAGATGTAATTCCCCTCTGGAAGTAGAGGTAATGTCAGGACATATAGTTCATAGCCAGGTGTCATTACACGCAGACAAACAAAATTGTATCTCATTTATCAAAAAGAATAATCAGTGGGCCCCAACTCAACTCCTCAAGGACCACAAACAGTTCAGGTTTTAAGGATACCCCTGCTTGAGCACAGGTAGTTCAGCCAAAATGATTGGGCCAAATGTGCTAATTAGAGAATAGCCTGAGGGTGCGGTCCCAGTGCGTTGTGTAGCACGCGCACCCGGCGGGGGGGCGACGCGTGCACAGCGCTTCACCGCAGATTGCGGTCCTGGGAGAGAGGGAGAGTTTGCGACGAGGGGGGGCTTGGCAGGAGTTTGCGGGGGCATGGCCATGATCTCACGCGGCTGGTTCGCCCTCATTGGCTGAACCGCCGGCGGGGGCATGGCCACGCCTCCGTCGCAAATTCCACATTAAAAAAAAATTGTGTGAAAACTTGCAGTACACCACGGCTGCTAAATGCGCAACGACGCATGTACTGGGCCCGGATAGATTGGGGGGCGGTGCTTGTACGCACAACGCACTGGGACAGCAGCCTAAAGGCTAGGTCCCTGCTGCAGCGCTCTCTATGGCGTGTGCTGCAGGGACAAGAGCTGCCCCTCAATGGGGCCGGGACCGCTATACCTTGCCAACCACGTTGCGTGACCAGATTTCTCTGAAGACAGGCCACGCCCCACCAGCGGTTCAGCCAATGAGGGCGAACCTGCCAGGTGATATCATGGTCGCGCCCCTTGCCACACCCCCGTCTTTCCACCTGCAGCTCACCGCAGACAGGATCTCAGCTGCACGCGCCGCCAGCCGTGCAGGCGCGCATGCAGCGCTGACACCGGGGCCTCAGCCTTAACCTGAACTGTTAGCAGTCCCTGAGGACTGGAATCACCGAGATAGATAATTGTATTTCACGGAGGATCCCTGTCAAAGCGAATTGTGCTAACAAACCGCATGTCTTAATGCCTCAAGCGTTATTTTTCTTCTGGGTACCACTTCTAAATAGTTCAAGTTACAGCTACAGTATAGCTCAAAACATTTCATTATTCCTCCCAATTTTTCCTATGTTCAATCTGTTTATTAAATGTGAAATCTTAATACTTTAGTGTGTTGAGTTTGGACCATAGTAATAGACAGTGTGAAATTGATAGTACTAGATAATCATATTTTTGTAGAACATCAGTATGTGGATGTGAGACAGTATATAGTCTTATAAAAGGTATACTAATAAACATGGGGCATCCCCAGGAACGGGTCAACTGCTTGTACAAGTGCAAAACATTATTTTCAGGGCTTTCCTTTGGGTATTCAACACAGCTGCATCAAAACAGACAGCCCTAAATACATTCAATATGCCAACTGCTGAAAATTGGACCATTTTCACACAATTCTATTTTTTGTGCCTGAATGCCTTCATTATGGGAGGAAAATAGTCAGACGGAGCTAAGACTTGGGCAGACCTTTCTCTAACTCTAATAATAGACTCATTCTTTTGGTAAAATACACTTTATGGTCCACTATATAATTTATCTCAATTTAAAACATGATAAATAGGATTTAGGCATACTGTAGGTTACCTTCAAAACTTGATCAAATGCTTAGTTTTTGCCTTGGGCTACGTGGTACCGCATCCATTTCCATACTGCAACATATAAATTGTTTATAACGTTGAATCACTCACATTAGAGACTGAAACTCCACTCTAACCACCGCTCTAAATGAACATTCTGAAGTGTATAACCATAAGGCTGCAGCCCCACACTGCGCCGTCTTCCTCCTCCCTTTACAAGGTGATCACATGCTTTATGAAACGATCAAATCATTTTCCATTCTGGTGAAATATCGATTGATAAAATTTTTGCAAGTATTCCAACATCTGATTTATAATTAGCCCTCATAAATACAACTTTGGAATTGATGCCTCTATTCCAGGGGTGAGCAACTCCAGTCCTCAAGGGCCACCAACAGGTCAGGTTTTAAGGATATCCGTGTTGCAGCACAGGTGGCTCAATCAGTGGCTCAGTGAATGACTGAGCCACCTGTGCTGAAACAGGGATATGCTTAAAGCTGCAGTTCAGTCTTTTTTTTTTTTTTACATTTATTTTTTTACTTCAATAGTTTTATGTGCGCAATCTCTAATTACCTATAGAACTGTATAGCTGCAGGTCAATTCGTTCTCCATGTATTTATAGGTCGAAATTTGGTGACATATTAAAAGCTGGGATTTGTTTATATTCTGCTTGTCAGTCAGTGGAAGCTCATGAATATTCATGAGCACTCCTGCACTGACATGTGCAGAGGGAGGGCAGGGCTGACAAAGGGGTGTGCCAGGGCTTGTGACAGGACATGAAGGGGCAGTGCCTTAGTAAATGGCTGTTAAAATAGAATACAAGAAAATTGGTCTTTCAAAGTTGTTTTTTTAAAAAACAGAAAATGCTAAAAGTATTTTTTCTTACTACAGAACTGATTTATTAAAAAAAACACACATGCAGGATATTGACTGAACTGCAGCTTTAAAACCTCACCTGTTGGTGGCCCTTGAGGAGTGGAGTTGCTCACCCCTGCACTATTCTATTCAAGTCAACGTAGTATCTCTTTAATATTCTATATTTGCTGTTAAAACTTTTGGCCTACATTTTTAAAGTGATCTTAACCATTTCAGTGCCCCCCATGTCATAGGTTCTGGCACTCCAGGGACTAAATGATATAGTAGCTTCGTCATATGCCATTTGCTCACGATGTAGGGAACCGAGCACGATCTGGCAGAGGATTCTTCTTTCTTGTTCAGTCATGAGCGACGCCTCAATCATGTGATTGTTCCAGAGGAGCAGCCACGTGATTGCAAATATAATATATATATATATATATATATATATATATATATATATATATATCAGTATAATATTATCAATAGTCATTTGAGAACCTGGCAAAGCCAAATGAGCTTGACTTGCAAGTCACCCACTGCCCAGCACCTTTGCTTAGTGTTTATTGTAGTACCAGTATAATACAAGATGAATTGTAAGAATTAGAGAAGTTTGTCTCATTCCAAAACGGAGGACATGCAAAACTTTCAAATCTCATTTCCTAAAAATATACTTTGAGGCACAGTGGTAAAAATGGAAACTGAGACAGCGCCATTGTATAATCACCGAGAATGAAATGTATGTTTACAGTTGTTGCGCAGTGACCCGTATTCCCCGTTTAGCAAAGGACAATGCTTCCTAAATTGGAACACCTCATCGCTGTTCAGCACATGGACACAACACAGACTTGAGACGTCATCAAAACCTTTGAAACTGTGAAGATTTCTCAAGAAACTTAAATAGAAGTATATTAATATTTGATTAAAGAAGTCTGTTTTTGGCTTGATTTGTGTACATTTTATTATGAGAAGCAAATACCCATGAAAAACTCCTCCCTAATCATGCACCGTGTAATTGTATGCACCGGTTTAACAGCATGAAGGTGTTCTAACACCACCTAACACTATTTAGCTGATGTTCCTTCTGAGTAAAATACGTTTGACCACGTTAACATTTAACACACCAGTTTAAACTTGACAGTTGCCAAAACCGTACACAACATTGTCATGTGCATAATATTTAAATGCCTCCAACTCCTCTTATGGTTGCAGTGATTTATGCCATTCAACCGTCCGATTCAAATAACAAGCATATGGAAAGTATATTGTCATTTAGAATACGAACATCAATGTATCACCTTTTGTAAAGCACAGTCTAGGCGTTTTGTGCAGTCAATGGATGGTTGAACATCCTAAAATATTGGAGGGGACACATGAAGTGAATTTAAAATTACAATAAAACAGAATTGAGTGATAGTGTAAATATATATATATATATATATATATATATATATATATTTACACTATTACATTTATAGAACTAGGAAGTGTGTGTTAAGAATATGGTAAGCATGTCGGATTACTCTAAACCAGCGGTGGCCAACTCCAGTCCTCAAGGGCCACCAACAGGTAAGGTTTTTAATGATATCCCTGCTTCAGCACAGGTGGCTCAGTCATTCTGACTTTTTTGGCTAAGTGAACCTAATGGAAACATTTAGTCACAATTGAACAGTTCACGTAGCGAAAAACTCTTCCAAGCATATTGAATACTAGATCAATACATCATTTAGTGCATACTGCTAATCTACATTTTGGCCAAAAGGAAATCAATAGTTTTTGGAGGGCCCGCTTTGGCTGCCTCTTTACAAGCTGCTTTACAGCAACAGAAATGTCAAAACTCATAGCTATCCTTTCAGAACTTCCAAAGTTTTTGTTCCATGTGGGCCCAAGAGCAGGAACCACCGCTTCTTCCTCTGCTCATTCATTGATCGCTCAGTCTCACACTGCCATGAACTGATAGACCTGCATTCCGTATTATCAGAGAAACAAAGAAGGTTGGGGACCATGGGCACTCACTTGGGACCTGGGCACTTTATTCAAAAACATAAATACACTTTGCCAATCCCTGCCACTGAGTGTGGTGAATATTTTTCATAAACGCTTTTTTTTCCCTATTAAAAAGACTTTAGTTTTTTTCCATTATACGATCAACACTAGTACAGAGAAACTGCTGTTCAGTACATGTATATCAGGAGAAACAAAACAGTGAAAACACTAGTCTTAGCTGCCCATCTACAGCCCGATAATGTACAGTAGGGCAGGGAAGGCCAACTCTAGTTCTCAAGGGCCACCAACAGGTCAGGTTTTCAAGATATCCCTGCTTCAGCACAGGAGGCTCAATCACTGGCTCAGTTATAATGACTGAGCTACTGATCGTGCCTCCTGTGCTGAAGCAGGCATAGCCTGAAAACTTGACTTAGTTGATGTCCCTTGAGGACTGGAGTTTGTCACCACTGATGTAGGGAAAAGGAAGGGACTGTCATTTATTGTCACGGTCACAGTAATTAAATAAAACAACGACCCTGTTCATATTAAAACTGTCCTGTGATTATGTGGCCTGTGTTTTAACAAGTTTTAAAAAAATTCAGCTGTACCTCCCTGCTGCCTATAAATTCCCTTAAATTCCACTCTGGAATACAACAACATAAAGCAATTAAAACAAACATATAAAGGATTAATTGTGGGCAATTCACCCAATGTAATTTATTTGCTGGTGTTAACGTAGGCCACTGAACTCTTTGGATACACACAGTGCGGGGCAGGTGAAAAATTACACAAAAGCAAATTGCTCCTTAAATTGACTGTCTGTTACGCCTGGCTCTGGTACTGTATACACGCAGTAATTAGCAAATTTGTTGGCTTCACTGGGCACACAACAAACCAAAGAAGAAATAAAATGACATGAGGCTATATCCTAACTGGCACTGACCGACCAGGTGGCGTAGACCAGTGGTTCCCAACCGCAGTCCTCAAGTACCACCAACAGTTAAGGTTTTAAGGATATATCGGTGGGAGCATAGGTGGTTCAGTCAAAATTATTGCTAGAGCTGCTGCCTGGATGGCAGGGTTATGGGTTCAAATACTGTTGGTCTGATATTGGTACCCCCATTCATCATAAGGGCCTTTAAACAGATTGGTCTTACGGATATATTTTAGGATGTATGACTCATTTAAATATATTTATTTATAAAATATTTTACCAGGAAGTAATACATTGAGAGTTGCCTCTCGTTTTCAAGTATGTCCTGGGCATAGAGTTAAGATGACAAATAATACATGGTTACAAATACAGTTACATAAGTGAACAGGGTATACATTATTTACAAGACATTGCATGCACAGTTAAATATAATATATATTATAGGCGTATGTAACAGTTACAGACCAGATTAAAATGTGAGACAGCTTTAGTTTTGAAAGAATTTAAACTGGTGGTGGATGCGAGAGTCTCTGGTAGGTTGTTCCAGTTTTGGGGTGCACGGTAAGACAAGGAGGAGCGGCCGGATACTTTGTTGAGCCTTGGCACCATGAACAGTCTTTTGGAGTCTGATCTCAGATAAATGCTGCATGTGGTAGGGGTGAGGAGCTTGTTCAGATAGATGGGTAGCTTGCCCAGAAAGTATTTGAAGGCAAGACGGGAAAGGTGAACTTTGTTCATCACTTGAGTCTAGGTGCAATCTAGTTCTTTGAGCATTTCGTAGTGATGTGTGTTGTAGTTGCATTGGAGAACAAAACTGCATATTGAATTGTAGAGGGTGTCAAGTTTGCTAAGGTGGGTTTGGGATGCCAAGCTGTATACTATGTCCCCATAGTCGATAATTGACATTAGCATCTGCTGTGCGATACGCTTCCTGACCAGCAGACTTCGGGCGGATTTGTTCCTGTAAAGTACACCTAGTTTGGCATAGGTTTTGGATGTCAGGTTATCAATGTGCATCCCGAATGTTAAGTGTGAGTCAAACCATATGCCCAGGTATTTAAAACTAGTAACAGGGGTTAGGTTGGTGTTAGCGTTGGTTCTGATCTGGAGCTCAGTCATTGGAAGCTTTAAAAATTTAGCCTTGGTCCCAAATACCATTGTTACAGTCTTGTCAGTGTTTAAAAACAGTTTGTTTTGGGAAATCCAGTTTTCGAGTCTCAAAAAGTCAGACTAAAGTATGTGTTGAAGGTTAGAGAGGCT
Organism: Ascaphus truei; assembly: GCF_040206685.1. Lineage (NCBI taxonomy): Eukaryota > Metazoa > Chordata > Amphibia > Anura > Ascaphidae > Ascaphus > Ascaphus truei. The sequence goes on from NC_134491.1 coordinate 28,522,424, forward strand.
ATGGCTGTGTGCATATAGAATTGTGTCATATACTTTGAATAGACATTAGCATATCTCATAGGATACCTGAGGAATGGTTCTTTTTCAGCACAGGCGTCTCTCCCTAATTTGGTGCGAGGTTTGAGGGGACATATATACAACTGGAGATACTACTAAGTTTGGATGTCCTTATCCTCCTCCAGGTCATTTTGCTTATAAAGCAAATCGGGCAGTTTGTGACTTTTTATAGATGCAGTTTAAAAAATGCGATTTGTAATAAGAGAATACCACTTTTTCACTTTTCATACCGGGACTTCTGAACATGCCAAAACGTGCGATTTGGCAATGACAAATTCAAAGCTACTAGAATAGGCCCCATTGTCTAGATATCATCATGTGTCCTTGTGGAGTTTATGTGGGGATAACTTAACAGGATGTTTCGTGAATCTATGGCCCTACGCCACTGCAATCTCGACAACATTCAAGAACAAAGCAGAACAACCAGAAGCCCTGCATTTTCTAACACATGCCACCAACTACCTACATTACGATATACGATCATTACCCATATTTCTACACATAAATTGTAGTTTCAACCAGTTGCCTTTTAATCAGTACTAGTACTTTGACTGGGGTATACTGTATATCCCTTGAGCACTAGGTCTGGTAATTACCATCCATTTGAATTATAAGTTCAGTTTTGATATATGACTATACGGTTTTATCCATTATTCATTTTGTGCTCCCCTATTGTCTGTTTCTTGTGCACAGAAATGAGCTAGGACTTTCAGAACCAATGCTCTGACAGGCCACTGGAGCAACCAATTGGTGCCAGTAGATCTGGCAGGACATCTGGAGATGAAAGCCCCAGAGGATGTCCGAGGTGTCAAGACCATTTGGACAGGAGGGAAGAATTCAAGTATCCACACCCTGAGATCAATGTACGCTCTTTCATTTCCATTTGCCCCACCAGACTGGCAGGAGCCTGTCTCCGCATGTGGCATTGAGGGAACCAGGGCCATAGGTGCCAAATTGCACATGCTCCTTGGTTCATTCATATTTCCAGGTAACCCTGTTTTTTCTACCAGCTTGTCTCTGATTGGCTGCGGAGAAATTGCTCATGCATTGGATTGGGCTATAGTATTTTTTTAACAAAACAGGAGGTATTATAACCCCCTGCACCCATCAGATAGTTCTCCAGTCCTCTAAGATTCTCAGATTTTAAGTTTCCAGTTTCAAGTCTCCAGCAAGAAAAGGGCTGCTTCAGTGAAAGCTGCCTGGAATATTTTCTGTCCTGTTTTTGCAACTGTTATCAGCGTTAGGATTCCCTGCACCTAGGAGAGTCTAGGTTGTTACCCCAATTCCCAAGTATGTATTTTTGCTCTAGTTTGTGTATCATTGTGTGTATGCCTTTTCTTGTGAATAAAAGTACAATTTGTTTCGTTAACTTGTTTTGCTCAATGCATGATCCTGGTAAAAAGGTGTAAATTGCATGGTCTCCTGTGACATCCACACACTTCTTTTTCTCATTTACCTATTCCTATTGTGCAATAACATCCGGTGCGTCTCTGGTTGCTTAGCAACCAAGCAGTGGTTTGCACTCTACTGCATTTGGTGCGTTTTTTCAGTTGTGTTCCAAGGGTATGTAATGGATACGTTGTTCACTTGTTTGTTGTCTAGAAGCTAGGAGCCAGCACAGGTATTAACCAAATAACGTTTTACTAACAAAAAGTCCAACATTTCAGTCCTCCCTTGGGGTCTCTCTCAAGAACAAATATTCTTGAGAATAGTCATAGGAGAGAACCGAAACACTGAATTTTGCCATTTTTCCCCCCTTCAGTTCAAGCCTAGGCATTGCGCAAGTTCAGGTGTGGTCAGATTAGCCAAATCCAATCACTCTTGCTTCTCCTCTCTCTAAACAAAAGCTTTAGACAACGAAAAGTGTATAGCAATAACAGAGCATTAATTTGTATTGCTTAATGTGCCGTTTTACAGTTTGATAGGATCCAGAAATACTGTAAAGAAGAAAATGCTGCACTCGCACGGTCCTCAAGTCTAGTAGTATTCGAAGATCGACATCTGGTCCTAAGATATCGCCCTCTCTCAAGGTTCCATAGATAGAATTTCTAATTGTGTTTCTGTTGTCCGTGTTAACCATGAAATAAAATACAGACTCTGACTTGCAGATAAAATTACTTTATTTTTGTTATTTTTAACTCTTTACACGTTTGGAGGTCAAAGTTCAGAGCTTACACCGAAGAGTCTATTAGTCAGCATGATTTTTAAAAAAAAATTTTTGACGCTTGTACACAAAACAATAAGTACTGGTTTACAACAACACGGTTTTGATCAGCAATGGAATTCTTGTACTGTACTAGGGCAGTACAAACTGTTCCAGGTACAATTGTGTTAATACAAAAATCAGCATTACCAAAATGTCTAACATGAAGAAATACATTTTCACAGGTTAAAATGTAACAAGTATTCCAAATGCTCTTCCATTAAACTTACGGACGGGCCAGAATAGCACTGCTTTTATAGACAAGTTAACACCTTCCATGTTTTACGGATTAAAGCATCCCTCACTGACCCAACAGATACCATATAAATCATTGGTTTCCAGCTCTATCCTTATTTACCACAGCCAAGCAAGTTTAAGAGTAACAAATGAATTGGCAAACAAGTAAAATGACTTGATACCCTTAAAAACAAGTCACACAGTGGTGTTTTAAGGATGAGGCTGTGATTCAATGGTGTTTTTTCACTACGTTTTAAATATCAATACTATCTGCTGTTTCAGTGAAACACTTTGTGGAAGCGAAATCAGCAAGCTTCAAAGGGGGTCGAGTTTAAGCCAATCAATGGAATTATGAATATTACATTATAAAACAAAGCAGTGGGAAGAACCATACAGACCTGTTTCAACCATATAATAACGACATGCTCCAGGAGAAAACTGTACCCACAATGTATTGTACATGCATTACCCCCGAAATGTGCATTGTGAGCAAGCATATACACCTACTGTAGTATGAATAAAACATTTTACTTTTTCACTGACCTGGTTCCCATGCTTCTGACACTACAATATCTACCATAAGTGTCAAAAATAGTATTGTACACTTGTGTAATGTGTATGATGTAATTTGTGATCTTACTATGGATCAAACACACGCATTTCATGAGAATTCGATTTGCCATTTGACTTTTCAAAGTAATACCCAATACAGCATAGGTACAGAATTATTTTACAATTTATACTTGTGCATACATATGAATACAGCAAAAACGTTAAAAGTAAAAATGACAAAGCCCAAGGAGCACAAACAGAAGCTGATTTTTGTACTGCATGTTCAAACACTGGCAACTCCAGAACCAGAACTTAGTAACGATGACAGTTTTTGTTACTTCTTTGAGACATTCTTGCTTACTCATCTGTGGGACAGGCTTTAGAAAACTAAATTTGAACTTCCCAAAGTCCCTATTTATCAGAGACACTAGACAAAGTTGTTATGGTAGAGGCACCAACATAGAATGTCCCAACTCTCAAACAGACAAAGTGAGAGGCTTCAGAGAGACTGTAACATATAACGGGCCATAGTTACTAAGAAGTGCTACTCCATAAGGCAACTTTCATGTTGGAAGACAGCTCTATTCAAGTTAATGGGCCATATTTACTAATGTTACTCCATAAAAGGTCACCTCCCACCACCAGAAAGGCACCTTAAAGCAATTCACTTTCATGAGGCTTAAACGAGCCATATTTACTAAACCCTGCTAGAAAGAGTCTTCTCTTATGGAGCAAGACGACATGCATAAAACAGGACTGGTCACTGTAGCCATTCCAAGAGAGGCCATATTAGTTGTAATGTAATACTAACCCATCTGAAAAATCTGTTGCTCCCTGGGCTGCATGCAAACTAAACCAACAGAAAGATTGCATAGAAATCTTACTTTTCCTTATGTTATTTTTTTTGCAGCTCTTTTTATTAGGTTATTAGAACAGGAAAAATACAAAAACGTATATAAATAGTAATAGGCATGGGATAAGGGTTAAAGTCATTGGGCACTTGTGATACTTTCTGCCAAAGAATAGTGAAGAGGTGCAATGGAATTATTGGAGGTTGTTTCACTAGTTTTGAAACCCTTAGGGGAATGTCACAGAAACGATACCTTACCATGGTTCTGTAAACTCCCAGGTGCAAAGCAGAGAAGACAAGTTTTCCAGAGATGTCATGTATTTACGATAGCCCTCAATAATGACCACAAACCTACTTGCCCCCTTTATTTCTAGACACCTGCACTGCGTTGCTGGCCCATTTTCTGTATGCTCCTTTATCTGTAAAGCAGATTTTTTTCAGGTTTTAAAGGACAGTCCCTCTATACACCAAAGTGAACTAATAGACGTTAAGTGTCTAACTGGTTAAATGTAGAAGTTTTTTTTCCGTTAAGGCAGCAAAGTATTTAAAATCCTTTTAAGGACTGTGTTGCCATGGTAACAAAATGCCTTTGAGGGTTTTTACAATGATCACCCAAATCTGTTTTGAGCTTTTATATAACCAAGCAAAGAAAATTGTTAAGCTTTTTTTTTTTCTTCTGTGTTTTGAGAAATGAACTTCTGATGTCCTCAATAGACAAACTGGTAGTACAAGAAGTATCTAATAAGATTACAATAGACAACCTAGTGCAGAGGTGGCCACCTCCAGTCCTCAAGGGCCACCAACAGGTCAAGTTTTCAGAATCTCTGCTTCAGCACAGGAGGCTCAATGTGCCCCCTGTGCTGAAGGAGGGATATCCTGAACTTGACCTGTTGGTGGCCTTTGAGGACTTGAGTTGGCCGCCCCTGCATTACTGTACATTATCGGCCAGTGGCTGGGCAGCTAAGCCTAATGTTTTCACTGTTTTGATGTTGTCCTCTCTCCCAATATGAATCTAATGAATAGCAGCTTCTCTGTACTAGTATTGATGATCGTAAAATGGAAAGAACCCCCCCCCCCCCCCCACATGAAGTCTCTTAATGGGGGGGAGGGGGGCGGCAGAGAGGGTATTTACAGTATAAAAAATATCCACCACACGCAGTGGCAGGGACTGGGAAAGAGTATTTACGTGTTTAAATAAAGTGCTCAGTTCATAGACAGCCACCCGTGCTGAAGTAGGGATATCTGGAAAACCTGACCTGTTTGTGGCCCTTGAGGACTGGAGTTGGCCACCCCATACCTAGTGAAATGAAAAACATTTTTGACAGGGGGAAGAAAAAATAAAAAGGTTGATTGGTTACACTAGGTTAAATTACCTTTGTAGTGACTATTTTAAGTGATTTACTTAATGATTTTCAGCCCAAGACATGGGACTATCCCAGTAAAGATATCTGCTATAGCTCTAGTCAATCCTGCAGGCTCCAATTTCTACTTTCCTTAAATATATAACATTCTACAACAATGCAGTCAATAGCAACATGACCATAAATTATTTTTTTTTAAAAACTATGATTTTTAAAAATACTGACATTCTACACTCGCCCCCCCTTCAAAAGAAATCCATTACAAAACGTATAAAACATGCAGTTACTTTCACCATATCATAGTAAGCTGAAGGCTACAAATACTACAGATCTTGTAATGTGAAGTCCTCCTGACAAATAGCAAAAGCAAAACAACTTCTCCACTTTGGCTTTGCTAATTGTCTTCATGTGATATGGTTAGTACAGTTTAAACGATAGTAAGTCCCATGGCACACATCTTTTCTCTTCATTGTCACAGACTGCGAGTATGTAATTAACTGGAAAAACGTAGGACAGATCCCTTAAAAAGCACCAGGTTCCTTACGCTTTAAAAACAAAAAAAGTCACATCATACACTTAATTTCTAAATATGCCTGGTAATTGTCTGCCTTCTCTTCCACAATTTTAAGAAAGAACACTACAATATGTAAGACTAATGGGGGTTATTTACTAAAGTCTACAAGCTGCTACATTGACAAAACGGGTGCAATTATTTAATTGTTTTTGCATTGCCCCCCCCCCAAACAAATATGCAGTGTTTTGTATTAATTTGGCCCTTAGATTTGCGCCCAGTAGACTTTAGTAAATAGACCCTTACCTTTCTAAATGTAGGCCGTCCATTCTCACCAACACAATGGCTTAGGACATTTAGCTTCCAAATGGCAAAAAAAAACCAAATACCCAATAGCAATTCGCGCCATGTTTTTTTTATTAATTGCTTTTGAAGGAGCTGGTGCTTTAATTAAAAAAGTGTTATACAAATGTATTCGAATGAATCCCTGTTTAGGACATCTACGTATAGAAACATCTTTAGCAAGAATCCACTACATAGAACACAACTACACAACACTCACTAATCATAGCAGTATGGTTTTACCATAACCGCAAATCACACAAGAAATACTGACACTGAACAATTACATAAGCTCAAGTAAGGATCTCCTGATGTGTATTGTTCTACCCTAAAATGTCAAAAGTGTATATATTTGATGCCCTTATCTAATAAACACACTTGGGTTCAATATTATGCTAATGATTGTCACGAATGTGAACAAAAGAAAAACAACAAACCAACTCCTCAAAAGTATTAAACACCGTGAAACAAACTTAATATATTTAGTCACAAGATACAGTGGTGCCATCCACACATTTTCCCAAAATTTCATGCCTTTAAAAACTGGTTAAAACAAAGACTGTATCATACCCCCCACACGGTTTTTTTTTTTTTTAAACTTGCAACCCAGCACCCATTTAAAAATAAGACAACCACGTCAAAACAATAAAAACTGTTACTGCTTTGCGCACACACACACACACACACACACACACACACACACACACACACACACACACACACACACACACACACACACACACACACACACACACACACACACACGAAAGTAAAAAGGTGACATCAACAAGTACCCACCTGGTAATGTGTGGGGACTAAGCAAATATAGAATAAATATGGTAAAATAGTTTGTCTGTTGTTCAGATGGTATCTCAGAGCCATCAAAGGTCAATATGTAACCAAAGAAGTGAGCAAACTAGTCAAAAATAAGACATTAACACAGATGTTAAAATAATGAAATATATTCAATGTAAATGATACATTGTAAAAAGAAAGATAATTCAACAGTACTGAATTGATCATACAATATAGATGTATATTTTTCTGCTCACGGTTTGTTGTATATAAGTACAATTATGAAAATATAATGCAAAGACATTACCACCAAATCTAGCAGGCTGACACCCTAGCCGAGTGCATGAGATTGAAGTTTGGGGCTAGAAAAAGAACCTTGATCAGACTCTTGTACATATACATATATATAAATATATACAGTGGTTGACAAATCACCAAAAAATCTACTCGCCACACAAAAAAATCTACTCGCCACCTAGTACCAAACGTGTGCTGCTTGGACCAATATTTACTCGCCCGGGGGTTAAATCCACTCGCCCGGGGCGAGCAAATGTATAGGTTGTCGAACACTGAATATATATATATATATATATATATATATATATATACACATACATATATATAAATATATATATATATGTATATATATACACATACATTTTTTTTTTTTTTACATGCATACAACCGAAATAATGTGTGGTGAAGACTCATGTCTCAAATTGCAAAGCCAGTACAACAAACCTCACTGATGAGACCCACAAGGACGAAACAGTCCGTCTGTGAGTGGGTTCATTGGCTTTGCATCTCATCCCAGGCAATGTTTAAAACAGCAAGCATTGGCTTAAGGGTTACATGTAATAATGGTTTTGAGACAAAAGGTGGCACTGTGTACTTATTTGCATGTCATTTCCCAGAATCCCTTGCTGCAGTGGAAGCACTGTATGCTAGGTGATAATGGCGAAAAGCAGGGTTGCAGACCTGTCTAAGACGTGAATGTGCTCACAAGAGAATAGACAGAGAGATAGAGAGAGATAGAGATAGACAGAATGTGGGAAGCTCATGTAGGCTAAGGCTGCGCTTATAGTGCCTATCTATAGATATATACACACACCTCTCTCCGTATTGGCCTGAATATAGTGTTATGTTTTTTCCCCCCCCTAAAAATGTCCTTTCGAAAACTGTACTCTTATTATATGCACAGCCCAACACCTTTTCATTTAGAACACCTTCGGGCAAATACGGACAGACGGACGCACCAATTCAGTACTATTGACTTAACTTTTTTTTACACAATATGACATTTATATTGAACTAGCTGAGAGACCTGGCGTTGCCCGGGATGTGAGGCTGAAGGTGAGTTGGGGGGGGGGGGGGTTGTGTGTGGGGGGGGGGGGGGTTGTGTGGGGGGGTGTTTCTGTGTGGGGGGGTATTTGTGTGGGGGGTGGGGGGGTTTGTGTGCCACCGGAGTGTTTGTTGAGTGTTGTGTTGCATGGTATATTAATTTATTTTGGGGCGACAGGAGGGCTTTATTTTTGCGGTGAAGCAGTGTGTCGTATGAGGCTGAAGGAGAGTTGTGTTGGTTCCGGAGGGATTTTATTTAGTCCTACGGGAGTTGTTTGTTTTATTGTCAGTGCACGTGGTTTTTTTTTTGGAGATGGCAGCTGGGTTGTGGTCACGGGAGTGGGCTACGTGGAGTGGTGGTTGGGCTATTGGGGGGGGGGGGGTTGTGGGCCACCGGAGTGTTAGTTGAGTGTGCAAACGGTATATGAGTTGTGTTGGTTCCGGAGGGATTTTATTTTGTCCTACGGGAGGTGTTTGTTGTATTTTCGGTGCACGTGGGCTGGGGGGGGGGGGATTGTTGTGGGCGACGGGAGGGTTTTGTTGGTGGTTGCGTGGCACGGGAGTGTTTTGTGAGTGTTTGGCGTGCTACAGGAGGGCTTTGTTTGTCCGGTGAAGGAGTGTGTCTCATGAGGCTGAAGGTGAGTTGTGTTGTGTCCTGCGGTTTTCAGGTGCTTACACAATATATATATATATAGAGAGTCTGTACCTGATTCCTTTTGGTGGTAGCAGCCGGTGAGGGTTTAGTGCGTTGAGAGGTGAGAGCTGTCAGAGCAGTGAGAGTTAGGTGCGTTCCCAAAGCTCAGTGAGGGCTGGGAGAGTGAGGCAGTGGTGAGGTGTGCGGGGGCGGGCCAAGGGGGCCTTGAAACAGTGGTGTGAGTGTGTGAGGCCAATGAGAGGTGTGGGGGGCGGGCCAAGGGGGTGGTGTGAGTGTGTGAGGCCAATGAGAGGTGTGCGGGGCGGGCGGGCCAAGGGACCAATGAGATTGCCGCTAGGGACAGGGAACACAGCACAGACAGAGAAACATACATACAATGCTTTCACAAATATATAGTAGATATATTTCATGTTTTGAACCAACATCAGTGTTGGTGTCTTATTTTGTACTCGTTTGCTCACTTCAATGAAAACACGCACGCACACTTTGCTGAAAAGCCTACTAATGTTTCCCGCTTTGCGTGCTATAGGGTAGCGCAACGCAGTGCTATGCATTACACTGTATAACCCATCCAGGTATTAAACAAGACAAGACGTACATTATAGGGAGCCAAGTCATAAGAAACCAACTATTCAGAAACAACTTCAATGTATCACTGTCAGATGAAAAACTGTGAATGATGGTATTAGAATGGAAGGTTCCACGGTCAGTAAAGACTCAGTGAAGCAAATCCCTTTATGAACTTCGAATTACAATGGCAGAAGTTCAGTCAGTTTTTGATAAACATCTATCATTTTTATTACACAAGTCTAGTAATTACTTTGCCTCACTGGGAGCCTTTATGCCATTACTCGAGCTGTGAAAGCAATTACAATTCTTGGAAACGAGTGGAACATAGTATAATAAACTTCACACAGATTCATTGTTTAGTTTGAACAAGTGATAAATGTTATGCAAGTAATTGTTTCTCATTGTTGACATATCAAAACATCATTCGCTAGTCTCTCCTTAAAGGAAACAAAAAGTATGATCCACAGATTTCTCAGAGAAACTCCACCAAAGACAATTAACATGCACTGTCTGAATAACAGACTTCTAATGCACACCAGTGTAATATAAAATGCAAACTTCAGGGGTCATTTATCAAGGACCATTTAACACTGCAATAATATAAAAAGCACCTGTTTTTTTTATACTTATTTACCACTATGATATTAGTTTCAGATCAGAGAAGGGACTGGTGCATGGGGTTTTGTATTATACAAAAACAGCCGCACTCAACAAGTGTAGAGAGATTTACTGTCCCCAGAGCTGCGGATTTACTGTCTCCGAATGTGGGAAAGCAATATTTGTTAAAGGACAATCAATAGACTTAAACAGTGGGCTTCCTGCAATTTTATCAAATACTGTTCTGAGAAAAAAAAAAAATCAAAACCTGAACAATCGATATGCAAGATTGCTATGCAGCAATAAAGAAAATGTAACTAAAATTATCGCAAATTTTCATGCTCACACAAACCTGCCAAAAGATATGATCTAAATTATTATATAGTTACAGCTTTAGTTGTTACCTCATCTTTAATTAGAAAGGTTTGGCGGTGTTTTTAAAATTCTCGTATTTGAACATTCTGTACCCACAGCTTCTGATTGCAGTCTAGCGACACTCAGAAAAACATACAACAACCACTCACTTATGGCTGCTAATACACAACAAGAAGACAAAAGAATTAGAAGAATATTAGATGTAAGAAAGACTTAACATACTGTAACATGATACTCACCTAATTCCTTTGTTAGAATGGGGCAAGTTGGGAAAATTATAGCAGGAGAACACTCTCAGGCATAAGTCCCTTGGCTATCCCTTACTGACCAGGTGTGAATTGTTTTGTTTAGAAATCCACAAAGTAAAGTGGTTAAAGGGACATAACAGTAAGGAAAAGCATACCCACATCTGTCAGTGACAGGATAAAGCTTATTATTGCAAGTCCTGCAAAAGGTCCAAGTCCCATTTAAATGAACATATAATAGACCAATTACTAAGAAAGTTTACACTTTTAGTCTTATACATATTGAGTAACGTATGTGTAACCCACTGTCAATGTTCTGCACCTATTTTTAAGGCAGTGGTGCACTACACAGCTGGATTTCCACATTGCCACTCAAATGGTTAATGGAGTTTCAATAGGGATCTAAAGTACAAAGCTACAGCCATTTGCTTAATTGCTGGCCCTCACTGGTATTCAATTAAAACCAAACAAACAGGAACCTGAAGTAAATGGACACTATGCCCACTCAGTCACACGTAGTTCAGTATCAATGTTCATTTATAATGTTCCTGCATTGCTTAAAACCTAAAGTATATGTGAAATAAAGGTGCAATCCCGGATACTCCCATGTAAAGGACTTTTTATTGAAATTGCCTTTGAACAAGCCTCATTGTGATACTTCTGCCCTCGAGGTCAGATGAAACTTTAAGTGTTAAGGGAACATGAAAAAAAGCTGCAATGTTTTTGGTATTGATTAGATGCATGTTACGTTATATTTAAGAAATGTAAACCATATTTAACACTTGGCACTTATCTAATTACCTGGCATTCTAGCATAAACCTTTGGAGGGACTGCACCAATAATTAATGAATTATATAAACAAATATTCAGCCTTTCTTATTAAAGACTTAAAGGAAAGCTTAAAAAAAAGGCTTTTGCTACCCTTCATAAAAGGGGACATTTTTAGTATTTTTTTTTTGTTTGTTGAAAACTAAAGTACCACGAGGGGAATAGAATTATATTTTCTCCATGCTGTGCCCATGAAAAAGACTATTAAAAATGAGGACTTTTGCTTATTATTGTGGCAAATGATTGATTAATAAAATTGAAAAAATGAATAGTTTAACAGCAATGAGCAAAGGGCATGTGAGTTCTCAATCAGTGTTTAATAGTAAGCATACTGGTTTGGGCCTCCTAGGCTGTTGCTTTGTGTGGTTATTGACATACACAAAGGTGAGCTGAGACTTCTACAAGCGCCATATTTGTAGCGTGCAGAAATCATAAGGAGCCTAAACGTGCAGAAGAACTCTTGATGTTGCTTAGAAATGGACTTCCCAATATGGGAGGTAATGTGCTTGATTACGAGTCTATTCGGCTATCTTCTTCTGCATGTCGTTCAATGTGTCCAACAGCGCCCTGTGAGGGGAAAATGGAAAACGTTGGAATACAGCAAGTCATGTAGACACGAAAAACTGAATCTACCTTCTCGTGTCATTTAGGTGACAACAAAAGAGAGAACCGCTGTATTTTTACACGGTACAGTTTAGACCAGCGGCTCGCAAACCACTTCCAGCAGTGATAGAAAAGCAGACACGAGTGGTGCAGCACTCTTATGGACTTGGTGCAAAATAAAGTTTATTCAAAGATCTTTGAATAAACTTTATTTTGCACCAAGTCCGCGAGTGTGCTGCTCCCCTCGTCTTTTCACTATATGATCTGGAGACACTCCAGGTTTTGCGAGCACACATGACAATATACAACGAGTTTTAAGTGTGAGTTCTCCTTTCTGTGTCCGGGTGATATAAAAGCTACAGATTGCTGTACACATTGTACACATACCTAAATTGCACATTTAGATCCTCGACGTACACATGCAAATAAACACGGCAAGGGTTTCGTGTTTTACCGTTGGCTCATCTGTCAAAATATTTTTGAAGTGAAACTTGTATGCTGGCACCTACCAAAACGAAAATTTCCCTTGCAGTAAATCGCCTTCATGGAGACGGAAGTACCGTCCCGGAAGTTGCGCAGTCGCAGTCACAGTCACGCACAAACACACACAGAGACACGCACACACACACACACACACAGAGACACGCACACACACACACAGAGACACGCGCGCACACACACACACACACACACACACACACACACACACAGACACGCGCACACACACACACACACACACACACACACACAGAAAGGAATTCACAATTGGTATAAATATAGAAGTGTAAATGGCTAAAACGGGATGTCTGCTGAACATGCACGTTCCAAGTCCAACTTCTTTGCGTTTTGTCACTGAAATTGTGTTTTGATATTTAATTAAAAAATCACCATCACAATTTCTGTGACAAAAGACTTAGGGGCCTATGCAGAGAGCAGCGAATTTTAAAATTGGCGAATTTATTAAAAAGTAGCTTTTTTGGAGAGTTTTAATCTCCATATGCAGAAAAGTGCGAATTCTGCTATGTTTAACATGGATGCGTGTGGCGAGTTTAAATTGGCGAGATGCGCGCTTCAGAAATGTGTTAAAACAAATTCGCGGCTTTTTTTTTCCCTTTGCAATGGCCGCGAGCGGCAGTTTTTTCTGGCGAGTTAAAACTGAGACAATCGCGCCATTTTATTGGCGCGAACAGCCGCTAGATGCCGTTCGCGCCTCTCTGCATACGGATATTTTTAAAACTGGCGAGATTGAGGTTCTCGCCAGCCGCGAGGCGAGTTTTATAACTAGAAAAGAAAAATTGGCGCGTTTTTCGGAACTCGCCATTTTCTGCTGCTTTCTGCGCGATTTTCTCCAAAAAATGGCGAATTTCGAAATAGCGCTGCTCTCTGCATAGGCCCCAAAGACGTTTCACTTAAAATGCGCGTGCTCGTCACATACAATTTTTTTTTTTTTTTTAAAACCTGAAGCTCACACTGAGCACCGCAATGGTTGTGTTTGCCAAAAACCATGCCTAACTATTTTATTCCTGACACCTTCCTCATCTTATTTCTTTGTAAGACCAAAAGCCGTTGTATCTTATACGTGGATTCATACCTGTTTGGAGCTTCTCCGTGCTGTAAAGAATGCATCACAGTTTTTCCATCTGCACTTCAGTGTCTGGAAGTTTGGGTTGGTGTGATCGGTAAGCAGATGTTGCTTCAGATGGTCTGCAACCCCAAAAATCAGCGAACATCCATGCCACTAAAAAATAGATGCGGAAATATCATATTAATTCAAACTCCCTACCATTTATTTTAATTTTCCTTTTAGTGGTATGCAGGGATTAGGGCATGATTGTACCCAACAGGATGTAATAAAGACACACCATGCACCCACATCGCTGATGGAATCCCAATCTTGTTCCAGTAGTTTAAACCTCAGAACAGGGAGATCAGCATCAAGGTAATTTTGGAGCAATACTGGGGAAAATACATATTTTGCGATTTGTGGATCAATAGAATGTATCTGATGCACATATGGGATGTGATGTAGCAAATTCTGCACCTATGTTGCTTATTTTCCCCCCCTTTAATTTGCACTAAAAATCTACTGAGGCTGGTTAAATGAGCAGTCCAAGAGAAGGGTTTCTTTTTCAAAAGGTTTGATGCAGGGGGTCTCCGTAGCTGAAACATGTTGATTTCAGCTCTGGGGACCTCCTCCTTCCCAAAATACTTACCTCCTTATGGGGTACCATTAGTAGCTCAGGCTAGTCTAGCTGGGGTTCTCATACTGCCAGTTTCAAGTGTCCTCCGTCACACGGGCCAATAGGAAGCTGTGAAGTCATCCCTTACGGCTTCCTATTGGCTCACGTGACCAGGAGATTAAACTTAAACTGAAGAGAGATACCAGCACCCCTCCAACAGACGTTAGTATCTCTGGAAGGAAAGGGTCCTCGGAGGTGAAATTAATACAATTCAGCTCCGGAAACCACGCGCTTCGAACCTATTTTAAAAACAAAAAAAACGCTGCGCTTGGACTGAATCTTTAAAGAGACATAATAGAGGGTGAGATGTTATAAATCGGTCATTTACAATTCAAAGAGATTACAAACAAACATCACAAACAAGCTTCTTAGTTAAAAACTACAGATATTATCTGGATATGAAAAGGCTCTGTAAACCTTTGCCTTGTCTAACACCTACAATACAAAGTAATGCTCCTTACGTCTCATTCTATTTGGCTTCATTAGTAAACAAATCTACATCATTTCAAACCGCAAGAGAAAGATGTATATTTCCCAAATACAAGAAATAAAAAATGGTGTCAATGAAAATGAATTCCTGTTGCAGTTTAATAGAATGCAGACAATCAAAAGCTATGAAAACACTCCCAACTAGCATGAAAAAAGCATTACGAGTCTTCTGACCCGAGATCTTTCTGACCCTGGACCTTGAGAAAGATCATCCTTACCCAGCAGCGGTAATTCTGCATAAGGTTCAGACGTACTGCCTGGATACTACCATCATAACAACCAGTATAGATCTGAGAAGAGGAGAATGGAGATGTTACATATATTGACTGGTCACAAAAGCAATACAATTGAACATGAATTTGACCTATTTTAAATATGAAGACTTTACTTGCTTATCACTAAGGGCCATGTTTACCAAGCAATGCTCTTATTTTTAGAATATATTTTTTCATCTTTAAAGAAGCAATCCTGGCAGATTAAAAATATATTGTTATTGTAAGATGGAAACCAGGGCGTATTCCGCAGCTAAAACAGCAGCTCTGGTTTCCTGAGATACAGACCAGTGAAGTTGCCCATGTCCCCTGCAGATATTTAAATGGCAATGCAATAGGAAGCCACAACGATAGACGTTGCGGCTTCTTATTGGCTAGCAGGACCAGTGAGTTTTAAATGGCCATTGTGTTTCCCCTGGAGTGGAAGAGACCAGTAACTTCACTGCTAAGTATCTTGTTAATATGGGCGTTTCCAGGCGCAAAAAAACACGTGTGGGGTTTTGCTCCAGATTTAAGGTGTCCAATATTAAAAAACTAATAACCACCTAAGCTGCATAACAAGCACATACACTCTTGATTTTAAATATTAGAATGTATTGAAAGTCAATGGTCACCAATTAATGAATTCAAATGAAACAGGAAGGCCTGTCAATTTCTATCAGCTACCTAGTAAAACTAGGAACGCATAAGACACAAAAAAAACACCACACTACAGCATTTTTAAATCATACCATGCTCTTGTGAATTGCCATACACATGATCATGTCTGAATGTCCTCCATACACTTGCAGCCGGTCATGAGACTTGCAGAGAATGGAAAGAAAGGGTTAAAAGGTGTGCATTCATTTTACCTTCTGCAGATTCAGTTCTTTAAAAGGGACCACCCTGTTATTCATAATAACCCTTTCCTTCTTACATAAGCAGCCTAATAAAATGCATTCAAGCAACTTTTATCAGACAGTGTGAGAAGAGAAAGAATCATGCAGCATTATAGACTAAGCTTTACACTCACCTGCTCCCCCCTCCCACCATCTGAATACAGGTTAAAAAGACAGTCAACATTTTTTAAAGAAGCATTTAAGAAGACAAAGTATTTGAAAAAAATGATTACTCTACATCTGAATAGAATAAAAACGCATTTGACACTTTTCACTGCAACTTCTTCCTTTGTCTAAACTGCACTACATTGAATATTCACTGATCTTGTTAGGAAAGATATTCAGGCGGCCTCCTCACGGTTGTGTGTGTTTTATACAGTATAGCACCTAAAAATACCACTTGTGGGTACATTTGTATGTCTCAGACATATCTACAACCCAGTTTTTCCCCCATTTTCGCATAGGAAGCAGTACTTCCACTGCAACCAGGGATTCTGGGTAATGAGATGCAAATGGGAACAGTGTGTCACACTTTACTTCTCATCTTTGTATATAAAAGATGTTAAAATGGATAATTCAATAGCTGTGCAACGTAAAAGTAAGGTGCATGACAATAACGCAGGACCTGAAAAAGGAACAAATGAGCAATATAGATTCTGGGAGGGGGGGAAGGGGGATGTATTCTGCATTACACAGATTCCTTACCTGCAGTTCATAAACACGCACAAATTTATCCAAGCAGGCTGTCACCATGACTTTCCCTAGGATATTAACCACTGTAACGGCATGATTGTGACCTTTATAAATGCGTACCAGCTCGCCGGTCTATAAAGAAAGACAGTATGGAAAGGGTGTTAGTCTATATCAGGGGTGGTCAACTCCAGTCCTCCAGGGCCACCAACAGGTCAGGTTTTCAGGATATCCCTGTTTCAGCACAGGTGTGCTCTGTCAGTGGCTCAGTCGTTGAGCCTCCTGTGCTGAAACGGATATCCGGAAACCTGGCCTGTTGGTGGCCTAGGGAAAGCCATATTCCAACTCCATTATTTAGCTAACATTTCTATTATTGGCAAAGCAAATCTGCCCAATTACTTCCAAAAGTCTAGACACAGCAGGGGCATTCAATTGGTTAGTCATCAGACAACCCCTGCAGACGTCAATGGATTTCCGGCAGAACTTTCCTGCAGGCAGTAGCATATCATTGCTTCTCAGTGGGAGGATGACATATTTTATTAGAATAGTCCACTTTTCTAGTAAATCTCTCATCACACATTTTCCTACCTGCCAGACATGGACATGAACTTACATGTATGTTATGAGCATGAACAGACTGATCACTGGATCCACTGAACACCAAATCATTGACAACCTGTAATAGATATCATTAGAGTTCGTGATTATGGCTACAGTAGAAACAAATACACTGATTTAATATAAAGATAGCGCATTGTTTGAAATACTAGTGTCATAAAAGATGGCTTGCCTAAGGCAAGTTAGGTTCACAAAAAGTAAAAGCACTCGCATATGTGGCACTTTCGCTGCTTTTTAACGCTGAACAGATTGACGTATGGATCTGTAGATAATACAGTACTCCTACTTACACATTACCGAATACCAGGAAATGTGCAGTCTGTGCTGCCTAATCATGGAGTAAACAACCCTTTTCCCCCCCCCCAATCCTGCTACTATAATCCATTATTTAACACTTAATATAGTATTTTGGCAATTGATGTAGTTTATAGTCAATTAGTTCAGTCATCAATAGGTTAATATTATACTCTTGATTTATGTAAGATTAAAGTAGCTGCAGCAATTCTACAAAGTCTTGCATTGATTTGGTGTGGTTCTATCTACATGTACAGTAGCTTCTACTAAAGAACAGCAGATGGTGCGCACACTCCCCCACACACCACACACACCACACCACACCACACCACACCACACTCCCCACCCACACACACCACACCCCCCCACACACACCACACACCACACCACACCCCCCACACACACCACACCACCCCCCCCCCCACACCACACCACACACCCCCACACACCCCCACACACAGTTAGCCAAGCTTTAATAATCAAAAATGAATAGTCAATACCGTTCTGTGGCTAACGAAATGCTTTTATTTGTGCGAGCTTTGGAGATACTGATCTCTTTTTCCGGGGATGGTACATTGAATAAAGCAGGCAAGGTTAAACTTAGAAACAGTGCATATACTGTAGGAATGTTATATGTGACTGAAACCTAACATCCCCCCATCCTTGTGTAGTATGTGATTTATGGTATTAAGTAGTCCCGGAATGTTAGAGATGTGTATGTGTGTATATGTATGTATGTAAATATAAATTGGTAAAGAGCCCACAGAGTATACAGCGCTTTACAAAAGGTGTGTGTGGCGTGGGAGTGTATATCAATGGTGTGGGTAGGTGTGGAAATGTAAGAGGCTGTAGCATTACTAAAAGTGTGTGTAGCTACTATGTGGTCCCTATTTGTATATAGGGATGGAATTACATTGTGTATTTGTATGTGAAACCGATAGCTGTGTGTGCATATATATCTTCCCATGAGTGCTAAAGGCCATGTCCATACATACTGCGCCAGCTAGCTATCCATCCATCTATATGCACGCACACAGCTCTCTTACACATACAAATACTCAGGGGGAGGGAGGTGTTAGGTTTCAGTCATAGATAAACTTCCTACAGTATATGCACTGTTTGTAAGTTTAACCTTGCCTGCTTTATTCAATGTACCATCGCTGGAAAAAGAGATCAGTATCTCCAAAGCTCGCACAAATATAAGCATTTCGTTAGCCACAGAACGGTATCGTCTATTCATTTATGAGATTATATATATATATATATATATATATATATATATATATATATATATCACTATCTTGTTGAGAGTGTGACGATTGTATCCTATAAGAAGGTTTGAAGTGAAACCTGCAATTATCATGACATGGAAGAATATATACTGCTGCCTTACATCCAGCAAATAACACCAGAAGTAATGCAGGGAAGGGAAGTTACAAGAAGTACTGTACTAAGACATTCTCACCTTCATACAGAGGACGGTTTTAGTGTGACCTTCCAGGGTACGAAGCAAAAGGCCATTGCGAGCATCTCGAACACTGATCGTGCAGTCATAGGATCCCACAAGCAGCAGCCTCCGAGCTCCCTCTTGTGCGGTCGCTAAGCAGCTGACTGCCCTGGGACCATGGCACTCAAACATGTCAATCTGCTTGTTGTTCTTGAAAATATAAAAAGGGGAGAGATATTTAGTAAGTAACAGAGTGGGATTACATTTAACCCACTGGACGAGTCCCCCAAATGCCAAATCTTTATTACTTAAGCAAGGCAAAATGTCAAACATCTAACATTTTGATAACCAGGACATCATTCATCCTTCTAGACCTTTTTCATATCCATCAACCCTGGCCTCTACCTTGGTCACTACTGTGCTGGTTTCCCTTCCTAAGACATTCAACTTGCAGAGGGAAGTTTAATACCCTGACCAAACATCCCGGTCACTTCCTGGACTCCGTCCAGGCTCCGTCTGCCGTTCTGACCTGTATTTATCATCCTCCAAGTTATCTCACCACAGCATTGTCACCAAGTGCATGTGGTTTACTTTATTTTAAGTGGGTATAGTTATCAGAAGCCCATCACTCACCTTCGAAGGTACAGAACAAACATTTCCCATTACGGTGTTTATAAGGTGCTGGAATATACCTTTATTCATGCACAAGTGGTGATATTGTCACAGTAGATATATAGGTTTACACTGTTTTATTTTTGTTGTTTCCTTATCACTATTCAACACACCACACTGCGGACCAGCGCCATGGAGGACTTTTTTCTTCAACCCAGCTCTAAGAAGGATTTTGGACAATCCAGGAGTCACCTCGCAGGAATTCATTCATTTAAAGGTGTTTTTGTATTAGGACATTCATTTGTCCATTACATGTATTCCTGTTGGAGTTAGCGCTAGGTGTGTATTTCTCATCACTTGGCAATTCGTGTGTTGAATAAAAATGGTGAATGCTTATTATACAATCATTCTTGTATTAAAAAGATGCAGTTCCACCTAACCAACTCAAAATACTTTTTTGTTAACATACTATTTTGCTTGTTTTTACTCGTCAAATACTTTGCTATATAACTATTGGATAATCTTAAAATAAACATGAAAATGGTATGAAATATTGGTTTCAAAATGGCACACCCCTGATGTTAGTTAGGCCAGTTTATAGTTTTGTCTCGCATCATCTTTTTTTTTTTAATCTAAAATTCAAGTTGCTCAAATTATTTGCAGTGTTCAGTTATTTTAATTAAAAAACAAAAACAAATCAGCTTACCCACATACTGTACACCAAAATATCACCCAACACATCAGTTTGCCTTCATAGGAATTGAAGGTGTCTAATGATGCAGAATGAGAAGCAATGCTGCCATATCTAACCGACAGCTTCATTGGCTGGACATAACCGGAAACGTAGCTAATTACCATAGCCTGCACGGGACCATAAGGCTGCCATTTCACACATTGTCAAATCTTAAAAAATTCCCCAGTGGCAGAGGGGGGAGAATGTGTGCGCGTTCTCTGCTACTAGGTCATTTTACTTACTGTTTTAATGAGAGAGTTTGTCCAAGTGCAGGACCACTATTGTCTTACTACAGGGAGCAGCTGGTTCCAAAAATATATTCACCATCACTGTACTAACATTACCAGGAACATTTTTACAAAATGAATATAAAATAAATGAGTATGAAAAATAAAATGAGTAGACAGCATTGCTGCATTAAAATTACAGCAATTACCTTAGAGGTTCCTCACCAGCTCACAGGCAGGAAATTACTTACAGGCCATCCTCAAATAGAGTAAATGTCCTGGGTTGATTCTTTTTTTTTTTTTTTTTAAAGAGTGAAGGACTGGGAAATCCCCTGGTTTGGTCCTCCCCAATAATGGGAGTGAATCAACACGGGGATCAAGAAGGGAATTGCTTCTTTAAGCGAAGCTTGAAACCGATAGAAGATAAACAGATGCAATTAAAAAAAAAAAAACAGCAGAGGAGTTTGGTAGACAATCGGGTATGGCGGTGGAAGATTCACTGACCTTCAGGGCAAAAGTGACTACAGTGCCATTTGCAAGACCTGCATAAAGGATTTTCCATCGCACATGCAGGCAGAGGACTCGCTCACCAAGCTTTAACTGGTCAACACATTCCTGGGACTAAAATAGAGATACAAACTGTTAAAGCTACAATCTCACATAGATGGCTAAAAGCAACACTTTGTAAACAATAACAATTTAATTGGCTTCCTTAGGCCGGGGCCATGGTAAAAAATACAGCGCTGAGCCAGGAAACAACTTACCTCCTGCTTCCGGCATGTGTGGGGCTTTGGTAGACGCTTCCGCAGGTGTGCGGAGGCTTGTGGAATTGCAGCTGACAGATTCATTTAATTTTTTGCGCTGAGGGAAGCGGAGGGCCAATCACGTGACCGGCAGAAGCCAATGGCACTCCGTGACGTTGGCGCCGTGATGTGGCGCGCTAGTCCCGCCTCGCCTCCCAAGTGCGCTCGCAGATGCTCATGCCAGGACACAAAAAAGCCCCTGCTTCAGCAGGAGAGCATGACTGACAGCGCGGCATTATTTACCATGGCCCCGGCCTTAAACTAATTTTACCAGGCTAAAAGCAAATAATTGTCTTATTTTATTTGTCTGGAAATTATACATGGTTAGATGCCTCTGAATGTTGGAGTGTTTTGTTAATCAGTGTTTTCCTTAACCTTTGACCACTGCCCTTATGAGAGAACCAATAAAGAGGAGCGGGAGAGCCTGTGCAAACTCTTGTTGCTCACACCGTGACACACAAAAAAAGGAACCAGAGGAAATTAAACTCCTCCGAGATCTTCTCTTACAACTGAATTAAAAATACTATAGCCCCTTTTAAGCACAAGTGCTTCATAGAACCATATAACATTAATCACAGTAACATGCATCTTTAGCAGTTTATCTGTGCATCTAAAGTACCATTTGCAAACCAATACTACAGAACAAATATGATCACAACTTCTTATATAATCTTGATTGAGAAAAGGGCAACCATGTTTAATTGAAAGTTGACTTGGGGCAGGATTAAACATTTAAACACATAACATAAAATTGTGGGCAATTACAAATACTACACTCTTTTTTCAATTGAAAAAAAAGAACAAAAGCGCAAACGCACATAGTGAAGTATGCAAAATAAATATATATATATTTTAGGGTAAGATATCTGCGTACATCAGATTAAAAGGTTACCAGCAATTCATGTACATAGACATGGGTGATTATAGGTGGTACAGCTGCCGCCAACCATCTGGGGATTTTCTTTACTGCATCAAGGCACACCCCACAGCTGAAGAAAGGCCTCCGTTTATGTCCATCTTTGAGTTGAAGGAGTCTTGAATAGAACTTTGCTTAGGGGAGGCTTCGTTCTGCTCTCCCCGGCTCCTTACTCGGCGCCGACAGCGATGGAGGTTAGCAGCTTCTCAGGCAAGCTGTTACCTCAAATGTCCCGTATTTCCTGTGCGTTCGGCCGCAAAGTGAAGACGGCCGTAAAGTGTGGATGTTTTACCGCACTGTGCACAATCGCGGGTAAATGTCTATAGGAATCGGCTCCACGTAGTAACAGAAGAGTCAGCTAGCACACAGATCAATAATAAAAGTTATAGTTCGGGCTAAAATTTATCCAACGCGTTTCGAAGCGCAAGCTTCTTCATCAGGGATATTAATACATTGAATAAATGGGAAATATATACCCTAATACCACATCTGATTGGTTATTGCTATAATTAGGCTAAACCTATCAGGTTAACAGCAAGGTGACTCCCACATGTGTGGGTTTAAGTAGGTCATTATGACTTACATGTCAGCACTGAGTTTAACCCCATCTGGTGTGGTCAGGGTATAAGTACATATATCAAAAAATAATGCGCTTTATTTACCAGGGCACAGCATTATATAAGCAACCTAAATCATACATTTAATTGAGTTAAAAATATAAAAAATATATATATTTGTATTAGGATTTCTGAAATAAAACAGACAATCAGTTAGTCACATGTACATAACAGTACAATTATGCTTATACCTTTGACTAGTAAGAATCAATGTATCAGTCAGGACATATAGGAAATGATAAAATTAGATATCTAATTTCCGAAACAAACATGTTTTTTAGTAAAGACACCATAAGTCTATATTTTCATTAAGGCCATTTGGACCTAATGTTTCTAGCTTTTGTATCCAGTATGTTTCTTGGATTGAAACATCTTTTAGCCTATCACCTCCTCGTCTGCTCCGAGGTATAAACTTTATCCCCTTATACGTGAGGGATGAGGGGTCCTTATTGTGATGGGTAGCGTAGTGTCTACTTACACTGTGAGTCTGTAGAGCATTCCTAATGTTTCTCACATGCTCTTGTATGCGGAGTTTGAGACTACGTTTAGTGCGGCCCACGTATTGCAAGCCGCACGGACATTCTAATAAATAAACTACAAAATTAGTATTGCAGTTTATAAAGTCGGTAATATTAAACACTTTATTTGTCTTGTTGGACTTAAACGTATTAGTCACTGGATGAAGGAACTTGCAGGAACAGCATTTTCCACACGAATAGTTACCAAGTGGTTTATTGCTTAGCCAAGAATGGCCTGAATTATGTTCTCCATTTTTCCCAATATCACTTGGTGCCAGCGCATCCTTCAGGCTATGAGCCTTCCTGTAAATAAACCTGGGGGATGAACTGATATGGCCACTTAAGATTGGATCTGTGGCTATAATTCCCCAGTGTTTTTATAGCCACAGATCCAATCTTAAGTGGCCATATCAGTTCATCCCCCAGGTTTATTTACAGGAAGGCTCGTAGCCTGAAGGATGCGCTGGCACCAAGTGATATTGGGAAAAATGGAGAACATAATTCAGGCCATTCTTGGCTAAGCAATAAACCACTTGGTAACTATTCGTGTGGAAAATGCTGTACCTGCAAGTTCCTTCATCCAGTGACTAATACGTTTAAGTCCAACAAGACAAATAAAGTGTTTAATATTACCGACTTTATAAACTGCAATACTAATTTTGTAGTTTATTTATTAGAATGTCCGTGCGGCTTGCAATACGTGGGCCGCACTAAACGTAGTCTCAAACTCCGCATACAAGAGCATGTGAGAAACATTAGGAATGCTCTACAGACTCACAGTGTAAGTAGACACTACGCTACCCATCACAATAAGGACCCCTCATCCCTCACGTATAAGGGGATAAAGTTTATACCTCGGAGCAGACGAGGAGGTGATAGGCTAAAAGATGTTTCAATCCAAGAAACATACTGGATACAAAAGCTAGAAACATTAGGTCCAAATGGCCTTAATGAAAATATAGACTTATGGTGTCTTTACTAAAAAACATGTTTGTTTCGGAAATTAGATATCTAATTTTATCATTTCCTATATGTCCTGACTGATACATTGATTCTTACTAGTCAAAGGTATAAGCATAATTGTACTGTTATGTACATGTGACTAACTGATTGTCTGTTTTATTTCAGAAATCCTAATACAAATATATATATTTTTTATATTTTTAACTCAATTAAATGTATGATTTAGGTTGCTTATATAATGCTGTGCCCTGGTAAATAAAGCGCATTATTTTTTGATATATGTACTTATACCCTGACCACACCAGATGGGGTTAAACTCAGTGCTGACATGTAAGTCATAATGACCTACTTAAACCCACACATGTGGGAGTCACCTTGCTGTTAACCTGATTGGTTATTGCTATAATTAGGCTAAACCTATCAGATGTGGTATTAGGGTATATATTTCCCATTTATTCAATGTATTAATATCCCTGATGAAGAAGCTTGCGCTTCGAAACGCGTTGGATAAATTTTAGCCCGAACTATAACTTTTATTATTGATCTGTGTGCTAGCTGACTCTTCTGTTACTACGTGGAGCCGATTCCTATAGACATTTACCCGCGATTGTGCACAGTGCGGTAAAACATCCACACTTTACGGCCGTCTTCACTTTGCGGCCGAACGCACAGGAAATACGGGACATTTGAGGTAACAGCTTGCCTGAGAAGCTGCTAACCTCCATCGCTGTCGGCGCCGAGTAAGGAGCCGGGGAGAGCAGAACGAAGCCTCCCCTAAGCAAAGTTCTATTCAAGACTCCTTCAACTCAAAGACGGACATAAACGGAGGCCTTTCTTCAGCTGTGGGGTGTGCCTTGATGCAGTAAAGAAAATCCCCAGATGGTTGGCGGCAGCTGTACCACCTATAATCACCCATGTCTATGTACATGAATTGCTGGTAACCTTTTAATCTGATGTACGCAGATATCTTACCCTAAAATATATATATATTTACTTTGCATACTTCACTATGTGCGTTTGCGCTTTTGTTCTTTTTTTTCAGTTGCCTTAGGGGTTCCTCTACCCCTATCACTTCAGCTGCAGACGCAAGTTATATAGAGGTTGCTTATATATTTGTCTATTCACTTCACCAGGTGGTGTTTTAGTGGGTTAAATACACAGTAGATAGTAGTAGCTGCGCACTGAATATTTTGTTCATTACTCTTTTTTCAATATCTGAACTAATTTCCCCTCCTAAGAACTTAGGAGACCTAAGACCCGCTGCGCCCGGCGGCGCGGACGGCGGCGCGAGCGTTCCCCACCAGCAGGGGAATCCTCCCGAGCCGGTCCCAGTCCCCCCTCGCTGACGGCTCACTACGCACTGTGACGAGTCAGCCGCCAGGGGATTCAAGAAAATTGTGATCCCGAGCGGTGACGCGTCACGTGGTGCGCTGATGAGCCAATCAGCGGCGGGGGCGGGAGCTGTCATCAGGCAGCTTCCTACTCAAGGTAGTGTGTGTGTGTTTTGTGGCAGAAGGGGGAGGGAGCTGCTTACCTTACAGCAGTCCGCAGCAGCTCCCTCCTGCAGCCCGAGCCCGTGGAGGGAGGGGGGGGAGTAGCGGATCCCTCCGCTCAAGCCACGCCCCCCCTCCCAGTCCCGCCCACCTCCCGCTCCCTACAGACCGCATATCGCGGTCTGTGTCTGTCAGCGCCCCGCCTGTCTGCAGTGCGGGCGCGCTGACTGAGGGAGCGGGGCCTTAGCCTTAGTCTCAATCACAGTTTTTAAGCTCTCCCTACTGTGAGGGCATCATCAAATGGTCATCAGATTTGCCCTCTCTGGGGCAGCAGCGATTTCCAAAGGAACTCTCCCAATTAGAAAGATTTAGAAAGGGCTTCACATTCCTTCCTGTTCCTTTTAAAAAAGGTAAAAACACCTTTATTCAATATTGATTAAAACACTTGGATTATTTTTCTTTATTTAAGGTATGAGTAATGGGTGTATTAAAAACAGAATGGCCACATGAGAAAAAATAAATAAACTAGGACCATATTTACAGAACAGTGCTACTCCAAAAGACACTTCACAGCACGACATAGTAAATGTTGCCCTGTATGCTTTCCGCACAAATTATTACTTTTGCCTATGTATTCTGTGTGTAGTGCTGCACACACTATCAGTCAAAGTATGTATTGTATGCATATCATAGACAAAGCGGGAAGTACAAATTGATAACATATACATATTGATAAAGAAAACAACCTATGAAGCGGCTTTGCATTGCTAGTGTGCAGTACATCAACCTGACCAAATGTTTAACCTACAGAGATGACTCAAAAATAAAAATACCATCATAACAGGCAACAAAAGGTACACATTGTGATATTTGTATGCAATAAGATACAGTACCTTGATAGAATAGCAACGGATGGTGTGGTCACTAGAACCTGTGAAGAGCGTTGCAATCTTCCCTTGTGTCTGAGCCACAAGGAGGCAATTTACTTTTGATGTGTGTCCTTCAAAGATTCCCACACACTGCCGAGTCTGAAAAAGAGTAACATTTCGTACAATTAAAGGAGCAATCCTTCCTACAATTAAATAATTTTTTTACATCTTCCCTGAACAGACTCCAGAGCGGCAAATCCAGCGACTACCAGGCAAATTAGAAGACAATATGGACAGTCAGGGCTTGCTCTGGTGAGCTCCCTATTGGTGACCTTGAGGGCCATAGTCCTCTGCCTTATTTGTAAACTGCATACAAAACAGGCTCAGCATATGTGTAAAACGTGTAGGGCCAATTTGGTGGATTGGGGGTCTGGATGAGAATTTACAAGCCCCTTTTTCGGAGAGTAGCAGCCTCTACTATTAGCAATGTAGTTCATAAATGGACTAGAGGGAAAGGTTGGCTGTGTGTCGGGTCGTCTGTACCCTATAAATGTAGGTTAATAGACAGTGTAACCATGAAAGCTGATTGAGAAGCGCTGTGTTAGAATACTTTTGTCATACTGTGCATAGCACTGTGAAGAGTTTTAATGAATCTTATGTAGCCATGTTTAAAAATGGTATACAGTTCTCTCTCATGCTGGCAGTAAGCCTGGTAAATATACAGGATTGCCAGCATCAATCATGGAGGTTTGCCCTCACACCCTGGTGAGGTGTCATATGTACATGAGGGGAGTGGTAACAGACCTTGTGTCCATTGTTAGTGACACAGGAGGTGGAGCTATTCCCTTGTTATATAAGACACAGCACTGCCCAAAGTTAGAGAGCAAGTCTATGTTGAAGGTCAAGTGTGTTAACCAAGAGTCAAGAGAGTGGTTCTACAGCAAGTAGTCAGACCTGCAGCAGTAAGGCTGGCAGGGCCTACACTGTGTCCAGGGACCTGGCACAGGTGGTGATCTCCCTGAGGGGAGAGGTGATCCAACTCCACTGGGAGGGCAGATCTTCTGAAAGGAGAGTGCTGTACAAGATGAGCGGCTAAGCTGTTTTCTGCGAGGGGCAGTCTGCCTATACAATCAATAAAGATGCCCTCGTTCACGAGAACCCCCATGTGTGAGTGTGAAGTTACTCCATAGAGGAAGGCACCACAGAGGAGTTCCTCATCAGAACCATTTCCTTGCGGACGCAGAGATCCTGATGAGGTGGAGGAACTGCACTGTATATAGGTAGGACTCACGCACACTACCTCAGCTGCCTGTCTGGCTGACATTCCCCATAACACCATCATGCGGGAGACTCAGGAGTCCTGTTGCCAACAGGTGCACCACCAGACACGACCATGTAATGGGGACCGGTTAGACCACAGGGGCCAATCTGAGATTGGGTGGGTCAGGAAGGTCCAGAAAAACCGTTACACTTACATAATCTTGTGTCTTGTCTGTGTCCTACTACTAAGTTCACAATTCAGAGCCAGCAAACAAATGAAAGCAATCCCCTACAGACACGTTTGTTAAAACCCAAATTCAATGAGGTGCTCCAAAAGGATGCCCCTTTTAGAAATTCTAGGCAAGAATACTTGTCTGGGAGAATAATTTTGGACGCTGGGTCAGCTTCCAAGCTATATAGTCAATAGTAAGCCTTGTCATCAGGAGAAATGAATGATGGTTTGTATCACATGGAGCTCGCTTTCAAACTAGATCATACTTGGTGAAGCTGCCCGTTTAGGCCTGGGACATGGTACAGCAGGCCATGCTGAGCCGCGCTGAGCAGATGCACTTACCCCCTGCATCTGTCATCAGCGCGGCTTTAGCAGCCGCTTCCGCATGCGTGCGGAGGCTGAGAAATTCTGAGGAGACAGGCAAATTTAAAATTTGCCGCTCAGAGGAGTGGAGGAGCGGTCACGTGACCGCTCACATCCAATGGGAGTGAGGGACTAGCCCCGCCTCGCCTCCGTTCCGCCTCGCCTTCGCCCCCCCCCCCCCCCAAAAGCGCGCTCACTGCCTCGCCTGCCAGGACACAAAAAAGCTCCAGTTTGAGCAGGCGAGGCAGAGCAGGAGCGCGGATCTGCGCGGCCCGAGGCACCATGCCCGAGGCCTTAAACACAATATAGATACAACTCTGCAAAATGAACCGACTACTCCAGATTTACGTTTTGATTGCAAAATGTTATCAGTTTTTTATTTTACAGATTGTAATTACTGTGTATGCCGGTGAAAATGACCAATCCAATAGAATATTTTATTTCAGAAACTGATTTTCAAGACACTATGTACACCTTACCTTAAACTTCAAACAACCTATCCCAATGATGAGGTTTTACATACCTTCATGTATGTTCACAAGGAACACGTCATCTGAAATCTGAAATTGTTGATTTGTTCTACATCACTATGATAATGCACCTTGCCAGAAAACAATGAACAACAATGCGATACTCCTCTGTATGATGGAGTAGCTTAATGGAAAGACCACTGATTTTGAACCAGGTATAAATCCTGGTGTCAGCTCTCTTTGGGAAAGTCCTTTTATCTCAGTATCTTATGCAACAAAATTTAGAATGCAAGCCAGGAATCATTGTGTCTGCAAAATTCCATACAGACCTGACTACATGGTCAACACAATAGAACAAAAATGATTATTCGCAATACAGAAACTACATTCAGGCTTCAACTTACCACCAGATTGTAAACCCGGACAGTTTTGTCAGCAGAGCATGTGTACAGCAGCCCCCCAAATATCTGGATGGCATTTACGGCAGCATGGTGTCCTTCAAAGGTGCCCTCTGTAGGCTCTTCATCTTCCCCAGGCTCTGATGACACTTCTGTTAAAAATAGCTTTAATTACAAAAAGTGCAACTCTAGATGCACCGTTTTTCCCATTCAGAAAAACTCCCTTCTTTCCCACAACCTTTCAAGAGACAGAATAAGGACTTCTTTGGCCATGAGAATTCAGGGCACCTGTGGTCCCAATAAAAGATACAGAAGGTACTACTCATCACAAGTACTCCCCCTTCAGGCATCGGAGTAAAATGCTAACCTGACGAGTTCTTTGACCCTCTGAGCGATGCTCTACGATCTTCAACCATGCTGTAAGAGGGATAAATAGAAAAAATATCAAAAGGAGAATGGCCATGCGATCAAAAATGTATTATGGTGTATAATGTTACTAAAATAAATAAATTAGTAATTAAAAAAAAAAACCACAACAGTTCTTAATGATCCCCACATTGTTACAATGCAGGACAGAAGTTAGTTTTTGGTAATAAAATAAACAGTACGGTTCCCGGATGATGACAAATACAAAGGAAATAGGGAGGCAAAATTATGGATCCCCTCTTATTAGTGATGCTTACAAGAGGATATATTACATACGGAAATCTTTCAGAGGTTTTAAGAAAGACACAAACACAGTGTGATCCTAAATACTTAGAACTGGCCTGTGCCTTTATTTTAAACCAACATTTCCTAGAGAGATAGTGGAAGCCATCTTGTTCTATGCAACCAGATATCTCAGGGGCTCTACATCACAAAGAATATTTTGAATCACAGTATTGAGCTTTAAACGTTTTGCTGAAAGACAACAATAGACCAGAAACAAGGAGAAAGATGAACCACTACACACAAACTAGATTTTTCAGATGCAAATGTACTTTTCTCCCCGTGTTTCTATACAGTGAGTGGTAGTGGAAGCCGACCACATGGATCATCAGTAACTTGATCCATAAGGAGACAACTTGTCTTCTCAAAGAAAAATAATTCTAACAGTATTTCAAGGGGCAGGTCAAAATAAAATATATATATTTATATCAACTTAACAGTGTAAACAGCTTGCTTGGAAAGATTTAACCACCGTTAAAGTAAAAATGTTATATATCTGCCTTTGGTTAAAAAATAATCTATTTTCTTCGGGTCAGAGGAATGCAATCATATTACTTATTTTTATCAGTTTGACTAGTGATGGCATAATAATTACTCTACAATGAACAAAACAAAAAGACAAGTCAACTATTTTTGAAGACTGACAAACCGTCTTAACATCAAATGTCCTTAAAGTTTGTAATACTTGACACCCTTTTTAAAAATCAGTGAACCAGATATAACCTACTAAAAATGCCACTGACCTAGGAGTGACTGCCCCTTTAATTGCAAGTCAGATAATTTCTTGGTAAAGTTACAATAATAAAAAAATATATATATATTTTATACCCAACGTGTAGCATGCACACATAAGTGTTCATATTTTTATCATAAAAGCATCAAATCCCTAGAATGATGTGAACAACTAAGTTCTTCATGCATGTTGAAATACATGAGCGGCACACCGCCTGGAAACGCCCAAGTTAAATCTATGACGATCATACATATTGGTCTAGTAAAATTAATCACAGCCTACAAGAAATTTGTGTTCTGTAGAGAAATTGTGATTTTTACAACATATACTTACGGGTGACTACCAGTTCCTCACATGCAAATGTATGATGCAGTGCTTTAATGTTTCGTCAGAAGAACTAAAACAATGTATGAGCAGAAGGATTTATGATCATTCTGATTGAACTGGTATTCTAAAACATTGTTATATGGCAGCAAATTTTACAGAGGGGAATAATGCTCCCTGCCACTCCTCACCTTCTTAAACTTTCCTCCACATAGTTGGTACCAAGCTCGCTGGTGGAGGTCACTTCATCGTTTACCTCAGAGGTCTCTTCCCTGGTTCTTACAAGGTCCATTTTCGATGGACTATCTGGTTTCTCATCACCAGAATGAGAGTCTATTGCCACCACCACAAACTGAGGGTTTGGGATCTCAACCACCTCCACATTGCAATCACTGTCATTGTCATCCTTAGTCCTCTCAGTTTCTTGTGCTGTGGCTTCATGCTCCTGTTCTAGAGAGGTGGACGTACTGACTGTTGTTTCCTTTGACAATCTCCAGCCCCTGTTTTTTCGAATAGGCTTGCAGGCATCTATGTCCTGTTCTGTGTCACTGTTCTCAGGAACATGGGTGGCTCGTAAGCTCTTCTTCTTCCGTAATTTCTTCTTCTTCCCTGCTTTAGTCTCTACCGTGATATGGGTTGACTCTGCCTGTTGCTCTTTCAGTGGACCTGCTGAGCAGTTGTTAGTTTCCTCTTGAGGCACCTTCAAGGGAAGAGCTTGGCCATGGAACGAATTGGGATATCTTTGTGATGAGATAGATTCTTGCTTTATATTGACTGGTGACCGGAATAGTGGCGGAGATATGTTTTGTGACATATCAGGAGATGGTTCCGCACTGAGCAAGGGAAACCTGTGTGTCAGCTCAGAAAGAGACATGGTAGCAGTAATGATTGGATACACAGAGGTAGTCTGGTCAACTTCACCTAGCCAAATGAAAAAATGTTTTATTAAGTCAAGTTTAAGTAATAAAATCATTAGAAATAAGAAAGATATGCAGAGTGGAAACACTACCATTTGTATACTGGTATGGTTGAGACTTTGCTGATGTGATAAATGATTACCAAAACTATTAACTATTTAATCCTATTGAAAACACACAAAATGTACCGTAATAAACATATTACAATAGAAAAAAGAGGAAATGTACCTTCCGATATTTCTGTTCCTTCAAATACTCTATGGCAGTAAAATACTAATGGGATAGCTCCTCCTCCTCACAGCTGATAGGACAAGCACTTCTTGTGACTACTATATGAGGGAGTGTTATCCACCTTGGGTCAGGTAACTTCAGTCAGAGCTCTTAAAAAGGAGGAACAAAACATAATATGCCAAACATAAGAAAAGGGATGGACGTGTGCTGCATGAGAGGGACATGCGCTGCCATAGAGGATTTTAAGAAACAGAAATTTCAGACGATACATTTTCTCTTTTCTTCTACGTCCTCTATGGCAGCGAAATTCTTTACAAATGTTGTATCCACTGAGAGAATATTTCCAGGCGGTAATGCTTGGTGTGCGTAAAGACCAGGTTGTTGCTTTACCAATTTCCTGGGCAGAGGCCTGAGCTTTTTCTGCTCATGAAGTGGAGACGGCCCTGGATAGTGGGCTTTAGTCCAACAGGACGATTTTCTCCTGCTATTCTATATGCCTCAAATATAGCTGCCCTAGACCATTTAGATATGGAAACTACGGAGGCTGCCTGACCCTTTCTGGGTCCCCCATAAAAAGGACAAACTTGGAGGTTTTCCCAATACTATCAGTCATTTGCCCTTCCAGATTGTGCCACTGTTGCTCTGTCAGAAATAGGGTTTGGACAAAATGAAGGGACTGATTGACATGCTAGTCTGATACTACTTTAGTTTCAAACAGTGGGACAGGCTTGAACACTATCTTATCCCTGGTGTATCTGAAAAAAATGGTTCGCAACATGATAAAGCTCTCCAACCCAATGTGTTCAAGTAATAGCCGTTAAGAAAACCACTTTAATTGTAATTAAAAGAGAAATAGTGCTTTCCAACTATTTATTTTTATTTATTTTATATGCATAAGACATGTAAAGAATATATGTATAAATGTACATTCTTACCTAAGCTGGCAATCGTTTGGTGCTCTTGTTATAAATCTGTAAAAATCTTGATTGTGTGCCTCACATAATGGCTGCTTTAGTCAGTTTAACTCAGCAGCTACAATATATCCTTATATTACGAAGGTAACATTATCTATTGTTAGAGTTTACAGCTCAAACTGCTGGGAATATTTACAAAGGGAACCCAGATGGTCTTAGAAATGCTGCTCAATTTACTAATTTATGTTGAGAATAGATTAAAATATTGGGGTAGGTGCTAGCAGGGAACTGGGGGGGGCGGGGAGGGTGGGTGTTACAGAAGCTCCGTGCTTCCCCCAAGGCATTTAAAATAAATGCCGGGGATTGTGTGAGGCCTCTATAACTGGTTTACTTACCTTGGTTCCAACTACACGTCTCAAATGCCACGTGACGTCACACGACGCCAGTGCCGTGTGGGGGGAGGGGGAGGGGGATGCAAGCCGGAGGGGAGAGGATAAAAGGGGGGCCCATGAAGATAAGTTTGCGCAACCCTGATCTAGGTTGATCGTTGAATTTCTTACCATCTTGGCGACAGCTGCGTCTACCTTTGGCGGTATTACTCAGATATTGCAGTCCTCTTTACTGAAGGGGAACATTTTCATTGATTTTTCTAGTCCTTCCTGGTCTTTTATCTAGTGATGACCATTCAGTCTTCACTATGTTCTTAATAGAACTTTGTACAGGAAAAGTTCTAGTCGACTTTTTGGAGCCAAAAAAGGCCTGGTCTGCCAACTCTCAATATTCATTGTCGCTCATATTCTTAATGAGCTTGTCTATAGTGTCCATCTTAAAGGAACCCACGTCCGCTTTGGTCTCCTTCTACGAGGAATCCCCAAGTTCTCAGATACTTGCCTGTTCTGTATAAATCAATGAAACGGTCAGGCTGCAAATCCAATGACGTCTGATCTAGGCCTTTTTAAAGACCCAGGAGATATCACGAGACTGCAGGAGTGACGTTTTCAACCAGTCAATAAAAGTAGTTAATGGAGTAGCATTTTCTTCCTCAGACTTCTTAACGCACTCTGTGCAAACTCTTGAGGTAGGAAAGCATCACAATGCACAATATTTAGAAACTGTTTTTCTAGGCTTGACAACTTGAGCATCTTGCGGAGGCTGCTCTGTTTTCTGGTCCCCTGAAACTGTAGAAGGACCAGACATGCTGCTATAGTTTTCTATCAATCGGGGGAATAAATAAGCAGGACAACGCATGCTTTTTATATACCTGGTATCCAGAACCAGCTTCCTATCTGGTCGGGAACTTACTTTTGGCGCAAAACAAACCACGCTCTTTGTCATGAAGTCTGCCGGTGCCGAAAGCGCTACGTCGTACCATCCCAGCTCCGGAGACAAGGCTCCCCCGCAGCCTCAGGGGGAAGATGCCTAGCAGCGCTGAAACAGGGCTGTATGCTGCTGGAAATGGCATTACCACGACGGCATGAAAGCAGACGTTCATGGTAAGATGGGGAAACGTTAGGGAAATCACCTCATACTCCGTTTAGGGCGACATCAACAGTCCCCTCAGAAAAAGTACACACGAAAAAATAAAACTGGCAGGAAACCTGCCTGTCAGCCTTTCTTCAGCCAAGGTAGGACAAGAATAGCTAACCTAAGGTGGATAACGCCCTCTCATATAGTGGTCACAAGAAGTGCTCGTCCTACCAGCTGTGAGAAGAAAGAGGAGTTATCCCATTAGTATTTGGCTGCCATAGAGGACGTAGAAGAAAAGTCACATTTTTAAAGCCAGCAATTTGGTTATGCTCCATGAAATCAGTTAATTAGAGGTCTGTCATTTATTGTTTTACCTACGATCTGTTAAAAAACTTCCTAATACAACTGTGTATATTTTTAAAGGATGGGCATCAATTAAGTAATAATCCCTGAAGAACGGGGCATTACTGGCCAATAATGCCCTGGCTGGAAGAGTTGAAGGCGCGATGCGAAGCCGAGGTAACCCAGCCAGGGCATTATTGGCCAGTAATGTCCTGTTCTGAGGGGATTATTACGATTATAAGCTAAATGTTTTATTTTATTTATCAAATGTTTTACCAACAAGTAATACATTGAGAGTTACCTCTCGTTTTCAAGTATGTCCTGGGCATATAGTTAAGATGACAAATACATGGTTACAAATACAGTTACATAAGTGAACAAGTTATACATTGTACACAAGACATAGCATGTACAGTTAGAGATAATATATATTATAGGCTTATGTAACAGTTACAAACCAGATTAAAATGTGAGACAGCTTTAGTTCTGAAAGAATTTAGACTGGTGGCGGCTGTGAGAGTCTCCGGTACATTGTTCCAGTTTTGGGGTGCACGGTAAGAGAAGGAGGAGCGGCCGTAGGCTTTTTAAATAAATAATAACACACTTTTGTATTGCTACATATATTGTTTTATTATAATAAAATTGTAATTACATTAAAGCACCTCTATATCCACTTTCACTGCAGCGATCTATATTTATAAACACACTGCAGTCCCACCCCCCACTCTATACACAGACACTGTGCAGCTTCCACACAAACTCTACAGCCCCCATTTGTACACACAAACACACACACTGCAGCTCTACACACACACACAAACTCTGCAGACAGACCTACGCACAAACACGGCAGCTACAGACAAACACGGCAGCTACAGACAAACACGGCAGCTACAGACAAACACTGCAGACACACACACACACACACACACACAATGCAGCTACAAAAACAGTGCAGACACAAACTCTCCCTCCTCACTATGTCCTGTGCAGGGCTCTCTGTAGGCAGAGGTTGGGGGAGGAGTCACTGTCTGGCTGCTGCCTCCTGTCCAATCACCTCTCCTGTCTGAGAATACTATTACAAAGGAAAGCCGATTGGCTGGAAATAAAAACTTGTCACAGTGCCAAAAAGTCAGGCCTATTACTGAATGAATAATGCCCGGAACTTTAATCAGAGAGCAGGGATTTAAAAAAAGCCCAGAATTTAACTGCTTTAGCCTACAATATGAAATAAAGGTCAACACATACAAAATGTAAATATGAGTAAGCAGGACAAATTAAATCATAAGTAACATTATCTGAGACTATATAATACAAAGTTGTAATAGAGGATTAACCCTGCAACACCCACATAAATTAAACAGGTATCTATCTATACTCGCTAAAACTACTGAAACAAACATATATGTACCAACAGTTATCAAACTGTAATGGTACATGGGGCATGAAGCACCACTTTTTTTTTTTTTTATTATTATTATTAATGCACTCACAGCTCCACTTTCTGTTAAAAAAATAAATAAATTGAACTTTAAACTCTTTTTCTATTCTCCAAGCATAATTATGGTATAAATATGGTTCAAATAGCTTTCCCCCAATTTTGAATGTTTTGAAGCCCAGCACAGTACCCACTAGTTTTTTGAAGAGGCACAACCCTGTTTAGTTCAGAAATCGAGCAGCAGATGCATGTGGGTAATGAAGAACAGTGGCCATACCATTGGTCTGGGGTGATCTTACTGGCTGAACACAGGACAAGGCTGTTGTGATCATGTTCTCCTCTCCTCTTTCAGGTGACATTGGCTCTTGCTTAATTGGTATTGATGAATCGGGAACTGCAGGTGCCACAGTTAGAGGTTGGAATGCAGGTGAGCTGAGGGGAGCTGGTAGGATTGTGATAGCTGGTGACGCGTGTGGAGAAAGATAAGGTGGTGACTCCGCCAGAAGAGAAAACAGATGTCCAGGAGACGCATCAGAATTTATCTGTGACCTGCTGTTTCTTTCCTCTGTGGTATTGCTGACTGGTTCATAGGTTCCTATTTACAGTAGATAGAGACAGTTTCACATTTTAAACAAAAGACAAAATATGCTCCGGAGTTCAAGGTCTCATCCAGATTCCCCAAACATCAGTCTGCCACAGATTCTACCTATCTTCAGCAGCAAAATAGTTAGCAAATACCTGGAAAGCTATGCATGCATCACAGTATAGCACAAAATCAATATAACCAAACGGAAGTACTTTCTAGCAGCAGTTTATTTTACTGTGAAACAATGTTCTATGGCAAGACAGATAGTAGGTAGTCATTTTGTAACCATAAAACCAGGCTCTGGCAAATTGAAAAACAATTGAAAGTCAAGTACTAAATCACTAAATTAGAACATATAGAAGGACTAGCAATGAGGGATATAGAGTACAAAACTACCAACAATGTCCATTGCGACGTAAACCCAATCACAGTGCACGAGTAAGCCAAAGGCTATGGCCCCAGTGAGCCTGTGCACGCGTGCGACGGAGGGTCTGGCGGCCAGTGCACACGTAAAAGTTGCGATCAGTGGACTCACCGACTGGGCGCACGATGAGGGTGCGCGGCCATGATGTAAGATCCTCTTCCATTGGTTGAAATGTAACTCACTGTGATTGGCTTTAAAACATCTGCACTATCATTGGTTTAGAGGAAATCACGTGAGGCTGTCGCCACAAGAAAAGACAATCCTTGTCTTTACAAAATGCGGTCGCGCATCGCGCTTTCTACAGGCTCGTGCAGGTAGCTACTGGGCCCGGCCCCATAGAGGGTTGTATCTTGTTCACGCCGCGTATGCTGTAGCGTGCGCAGCCGCAAGCAGTGGGGACGAGGCCATAGAATGTTAGCCGTGTTATACTAGTCTGCTGCATGTGCTCCAGGCCAAATATTTCTAGTGTAGCACAAAATGTATCTACTGTACATGCATTTATATCATTACCTTGAAGGCCCTGCAGAATCTGAATTCTCTGTGTTCTCATGGTACTCATTTCCATTGTGATCTGCAAAACAAAAAGATAAATGTGCCGATATCTGCATGGGTTTTATGCATACATCAGACAGTATACAATTAAAAAAAAGTGTGTGTGGTGAGCATGCGCACTTTAAGTCAAACTTCTTAGTGTGTTGTAACTGAAATCGTAATAATACTCTCAAATGTCTTTCAATTCAATCAAAAACAACATCAAAATACAATTTCAGTCACAAAACACAAAGAAGTTTAACTTAGAACGTGCGTGCTCGGCACACACTCCATTTTTTCTTTTAAGAAGTAACTGTTGGATTAGTGGTTATGCTTGTGGACGGAGTAGCGGTACTTGAAGGTATAGATAAATCTAAGGATTTATTTTGTTGCACTCTGTTACGCTGTAATCTAGTTTTACCTCCACCTTATTTGTGGCTGGTTTAGTTGTTTTAATTTGAGCGCGAGACGCGCAAAGTTTTTCTGCATGTCTTAGGCATTATTAAGGCTGAGCGCTGTTTTTATGAAACTGATTGGACAGTTGTAAAATAATAGGATTGATACTGTGACATAATAGTTGTACTGTGGTCACTTTGGAGAGTAAATGAATGTAATTGTGGTGTGTTTGTTTGGAAAAATGAGTGCTACTGGAATAACAGAATAGTTATTTCACATGAGAAAGTTGTGTACAGTTGTTCTTAAGGTGTAAGGCTTTAATTGTTAGGGTCACAGTAGTGTTTGACGGCATAGTTAAGAGAATCGGGTTTAGAAGGTAAGAGTAAGTGCAGACATTGATTTATTCTGGTGTGTTAGGAGCTGGTCCTGTTTCTTGCCACTGCTGGGTGCGACTTGAGGGAGAGTTATATTAATTTTGTGGCCGTGGATGGCCCGTGGCACGCATAGGGAGTCAAGGTGGGTGTTATGTTGATGACGTGCCATTTACGCGCTCTGCGCATGCCCCGACAGCGTTAGTTGCCTTTGCGCATGCGTTTGTGGTGACATCCGCCTTTGCGTATGCACAGGTGATGGCGACCGCTTCTGTGCTTGCGCTGATGGATCCACCCACTCCAGCACATGCGTGCAGAGATGGGCGATTTTGCTCATGCGCATGGCCATGCATAGTGACGGGCGGTCGAGACAACAGCCAGGCCGATTCTGTGCATGCACATAGTGACAGGCGGTCCTGCGCATGCGCAAGCTGACAGCCACACCAGCGGGTGCGTGGAGGAACATGCATCCGGCCCCCGAACTACAAATCCCAGCAGGCAAAAAAAATAGAATGATGTCACTTCCACTGACAGTTCCGTCTCCATGAAGGACATTTGTGAAATTTTACTAGGTGCAGATGCCAGCAGAGACGTTTCACTTCAAAAGAAAGCATTAGCTCAATTTTGTATACATGTAACAGATTAAATACTCATCCAATGATATCAGTGCTGGTAGAAATCTAAAACACTTACCTGCTGTTTCAAAACCAGTAGACGCTGGACATCGAGATAAGCTGCTTGAAGAGCAGTCCGAGCTTGAAGAAGGTTACTGTCCACACCCTGCAGTGAGTTATTAAGCTCTTCCTCCCTCAAGGAAATATTTAAAAGCTGGTCCACCTGAAAGCGCTCTTTAAAAATTAATAGTTTAGGAAAGCGAGAAATAAAAAAAATAAAAAAATCACTTACATTTCATTTTTTCCCTTTATCCAGATATCAAGATTGCTATAGCATAAAGCTAAAAAGACTGAAAATATGTTGTACCACTGTGTACAACACTAAAAGTGTGTGAAAAAGTAACATAACATGTTGCAGTACTGGTTCAAATTCAGTTCAGAGAGTACAGTTATAAAATATGCACCCTGGGGATGGGAGATGCATAACCACGTCGGAAAAACCATTAAACAAACCCTCCAAATGCAGTCCACCATAGTGCTAATTTCCCCATATTCAAATCTCTGTTAAAGACATAAAATCTCAACAAAGACCACCATAAGTATATCCACTATCCTGGACTATCCTTCTATTCTCCAGTCTGCAACATATAATGCACTTCTACTTGTTTTATCCTCCCTCTTACACATTAGTAGCCATGATTTTCCTCCTTTACAGTTTTATTTTTTGTGAGGTAGATGCATTCTTTATTTATTTTGCATACTTTAAGTAAACACAAAGAAAGAAGTATACCTAAACAATAATAATTATAAGCCCCAACAGAACATCAGTCTACTACCCAATGAAACATGATGTAGGTGAAATTATTGATGAGCTAAGCACACAGGTTTATGCACTAAACTGCATAAGCCACCATAAATAGACTGAATATATAGTGCAGCAGTGCGCAAACAAGGGGGCGCGCCGAGATTAACTGCGGGGGGTGCAGGGTTTACAGAGGCCCCACGCCCTTCCTGAATGCACTTAAATTAAGTACCGGGGAAGGGGCGAAGGCCTCTGTAAACCTTACTTACCGGTGTTCAGCCGGCATCTGGAGACGCATCGCCATGGTAATGCGGTGTTCAATGACGTGCAGACATGTGACGTTGCGTTGCTATGGCAACGTGACGTCATGACGCCCAGACGCCGGGAAACACGGTAAGGAGGGGGGAGGGGGGGCGCACGGAGAAAAGGACAGCCGGCAGGGGGGCGCAGGGGAAAAAGATTGCGCTCCCCTGATATAGTGAGTAGGTCCCAGGTCATTAAATATAAAATAAATGCATAGCAACTGAAGGGACTTGATAAT
This sequence comes from Ascaphus truei, assembly GCF_040206685.1. Lineage (NCBI taxonomy): Eukaryota > Metazoa > Chordata > Amphibia > Anura > Ascaphidae > Ascaphus > Ascaphus truei. The sequence continues at coordinate 28,563,288 of NC_134491.1, forward strand.
ATTAAAGCTGCAGTCACGCCAGCCACAGCCTCCCTTTATTTTACAGCAATCTTTTCAGCTCAGGGGGGACCCTGAAATATACCGTTAAAAAGGTACAAAATCGGTACTTCATGGATTTTAACGCCCGCCACGTCACGAGGGCTGATAGGAAGCCGTAACGGCCCGCGTGACTCAGGAGATTTAACCCGCCATTTTGTTTCCACGGGAGGGGACCGAGATGCTTTACGTTCCCCATTAAGTATCTCGGGAACCAGAGAGTCTCCAGAGCTGAAAATACTGTGTTCCAGGTACAGGGAAATCCTGGCTCCCATCTTTGGGGAGGTTGGGGGGCGGAACTAGCAGGAGGAAGTGCCGTTTTAAACTGTAAAGTGTGTTCTGTACAATACTCGTTTTATTAATTGCATTTAAAGTCATTTACTCAATTCTAAAGGTGTTGTAAAGAGTTTCTTCATTGAGAGATTGCTGCGCAGCAATTCCTTTTTAAATAAAATTACCTTTTTTTCCTCTGATTTTTCTTCTTTTATTTTTTCTTTCCAAGCTTGGAATATCAGGACAGGAACCATCCTAATCAATTACAAACAACAAATATAAATCAGTGTACACATTGATGTTTCCTTTAGCATTACATCTCTAAAGGCTTCCAAATAATGTAATATAGAATGAGCAGAATACTTGTGTGAGAGTTGATATTAACTAGTATTTAGTCTACTTTTATCAAAGCCCCAAAGCATCTTAACGTATCCTCTGCTGATTCACCTTTCCTCTGAAGCCTACCTGCCAACCTACAGTTGGATTATAAGCACAAGTTCTCAAGGAAGCCTTTTCCGGAGCTCTTCCATCACAGTAGGGTACTTCCCAACTAACGCTGCATTACACTTGCCTTCGCTACACACCTATGATATTTACTCTACAGCTGGCAGCCTATTTGCAACAGTCACTAATACTGTTACGCAATATGCACTAATAATTCAGTGGTCTAAGAGCTCCAAAAATATATAGATAGTGGTACGGTAGATGACTTGGAAAATACGGCATGTATTTACCATTGTGGAAAAGCGATGCAAACCATATTTCAGAAAGATATGTACAATATTTATAGTTGGAAATTAGAAAAAGAAAGACACTAGCTAAAATAAATATCTTTTGAAATAGAGTGGGAACCCCAGGGGTGCAAGTTTTTTTTATTTTTTAAATAGTGGTACTTAGGGGTTGTAAAGAAAAAAAAAGCAGTGGTACTCTAACTCCTACTGCAATCACACTGTAATCACGGCATTAAGCTATAGTGCATCAGTTTGACTTCTTTTACTCTGCTTAGGTTGGAAACCCTCCGTGGCAGGAAAACCTCTCACACCGCTGCAACCCCACTATAGTCTAAACCAACACCGATCTAAACATCACAAGAAATAAAGGCAATGTACAAGTATTACCCTAAATAGATTCCAAAAAATAAAGTCTCAAATGTACGGCTTATTTAAGCTTTGAGGATTGCTACTATATGAGGGAGACCATTTTATCTTCCAGAAGCCCCAGCTTGACTCCCATTAGCGGTTTAATTATCTTGCCTTCCTAAGTGATATGACTGGAATTTAAGCTTCACCTAAATCTGCTCTGACATACAGTATAGTCTCATCAAAGGTAGCAGAGACGCATTTTCCCACTTGGGCCCAGATCCAAAAAAGGGTGCTAAGCTTTAGCCTGCCTTTATTCCCATGCATTTGTATGGGAGTATGTGTGCGCTAATGCTTATTACCCTTCAGTGGAACAGGACCTTGGAAGGGAGAGAAGGAATAAAGACATATTTTTTTTTTTAAGAGTTGAGGGGATTGCTAAGGAGGTTTACTCACTAAATTGCAAAACCTATTGATCACTAACGGCCACTCGGTATCTCACTTTAGAGAATAAGCCTATGTCTATATTTTACCCTTGTATTAAATGTGTGAAGGTCTGGTTACTCTGTGTTGTATTAATATTATAGCTTTATCTATAACTAAAAAGAGGAATAGCAATAGGACAAAATAATGAAGTTGGGTTAAAACAAAAAATCCCGATTCCATAAATGCCTAATACAACTTACCCCTGTTGCCCTTCTCTTCTTTCCAGCACCCTGGCCATCATTTTGTTCAGTGCCCGATGTACAGCTATCGGAACCTGCGTCCACATGAGGGCTGGCTGTTGAACCATTACCAACACTAACTACCACTATATCTTCACTAGTGCTGTGAAACAAGCATGGACTGTCTGAGGTTGTACAGCTCTGCAGATCCCCGTTTTGACTTTCTGATGCATCAGCCGGTAGCAGACCAGAAAGAGTAGTAACATTTTCCAGTGCCGGAAATGATACTGGAACATCGTCTCCCTCCTGTTTCAGGGACGGCGTCAATGTAAAGCTCACATTTGGTCCAGATGTTGCCCATGGTGATTGACTTGATGGAATGCTTCGCTCCCCACCTGCTTCAGAGCCGTGGTCATTAAACATATCGTAAACAGAGGCTCTCTCTACTGCCACGCTGCTTTCAGAGAGGCTCCGTTTGCGTGTGGACCCTGGAAGATTTGCTGCGATGCCTTCCCAGTTGAAGCTTTCAATACTCAAGACTGTTTCATCAAAGTCAAGACCTTCCTGTTCACTTTGAACCTGTGCCACCATTTCTATTCCAAACCTTGCACAAAAGGATACAAACATTAGAACAAACAAACCTGACATTTTTGAAAAAGCAACAATTTAATAAAATGTAAAATAAAAAAAATGCATCCCCGGTGAAACATCATAATTTTAGATGCAAATTGCTCTCATTTACAGTGAAACCAAGCGACTACATGCTCAAAGCAGCGATGCAGGCTGCCTAAGTGGGAGGGATCACCAAGCAATACTGTATGGCTGGGAGGATGACATGGCCACTGGCAAAATCACTGTCATTAAGTGAAACTGACCAAGAAACCCATAGCTAGAACACACAAGGCTCCTTTAATTCACAGAGATGTAGAATTAAGCCGGAGGACGCTGCCAGGATCCAGGGTAGAAAAAATGAAAAAATTCCAGGGCAACTCCAAATAAAAATAAATGTATTTTGTGTAGCTCGCAATTGATAGGTGAAAAACACCTACACGTTTCGTGCATTAGCACTTTATCAAGACACCTTGCTTTTATCACCTTTTTTTTTTTCATTTTTTGTACCCTGGATCCTGGCAGTGCTCCGGCTTCACCCTACATCTCTCTGATATTCTCTTTACAGACTGCACGCCCTGGAGTGGCTGGACTGTCCTGGCAGGATACTGGCAGGTAATGGGCTGTAGACCTGTATCATATTACCTTATGCTAACACTTATTACATTATACCTTATGGAGGAAAGTATTGTGGGCAAATTATTGGGCTGCCAAGTGAACACCATTAGGCCCCCATCTATCCTGGGTTATCTATTCATGCATTGACTTCCTTATTGGGGACATTCATACAGCACCCTGGACACTTCTGGATTAATATCAATCATCCACACAGAGAATACATGGTTTTGAGCACCATTTCCCACCCAATTTTAATCCTTTAATTCACAGGCTATAGAATGGATGTGATCAATGGAGAAAAATATGATCAAAACTAAGCACATCAGAAAAGTAAGAGCGGGCTGTCATGCTCCACAAAATCTAGGTTCAAAGCAGGTTTTTTTTTTTTTACATTTCAGAATCCACAAGACATTCATTGTATTGTGAAAATATTAAATAAAATTTTAATTATGAACTTAGTGAATCCAGTTTGAATCCTAGTGTCGGCTCCTTGTGACCTTGGCCAAGTCAGAAGTACCAAAATTAGATTGTAAACTCTACAGGACAGGGACTTCTAGCGCCGGCAAAATTCTATTTACTGTGCTGTTTACACCATCAGCGCCATGTACATTTGTTATATTATTACGTTAAAAGAATGCCTATATTTCCATTCCTATATCAGTACCATCACTAGAATTTATTATAATAGATATTGAACCTGCCCATAGCACTCTGCTCATGCTTTTGAATATATACATAAGGATCTACCATGGTTTTAAAAGGGGGATATCTTCCCATGACCCCTCATAAATGGTGCATTACATGGCAGCATACAGTATTAGTGATACAATTATTGCTTAAAAACACACACACACACACACACACACACACACACACACACACACACACACACACACACACACACACACACACACACACACTTCTCTGACTCTGGCCATAAGATGTACTATCTGAAGGTGGCCATACTCAAAGGTAATCTCAGAACACCGAAAGAAACGGTTGCATGAATACAAATTTATGAAACTGTTTGGGGCACTCACCGGTGGCCTAAACCGAGACCATAGCTTCACAAGCAACTACCCTGACAAAAGAACTCTCCTTCCATGAGTGCTAAAGCCCATGTCTATAAATACTGCGCTATATAAATGCACACACCTCTGTCTCTTACACATACAAACGTACAATGTAATTCTATCCCTATATACCAAAAGGGACTACATAGTAGCCACACACTTATAGGAATGCAACACACTCCTACATTTTAACACCTACCCACACCATTGTTATACACTCCCCCTCCACACATACCTTTTTTAAAGTGCTGTATACACTTTATTAATTAAGATTTCCAGACATACACGCATACTCTAACATCACAAACATTCAGGGACCATTTAACACCTTAAGTCATAAATCGCATACTGCACAGGGGGAGGGGTAGGCTTTACCCACAAATAACACTCCAAGCTGCCTTGTTTAAAGTTTTTTGGGCTTAATCCATTGTAACACTGCCCGAAAAAGACATCACTGTATCTCGAACGTTTGCACAAATAAAAGCATTTTGTTAACCACAGAACGGTATCAACTTTGTATTTGATTATATATATATATATATATATATATATATATATATATATATATATATATATATATATATATATATATATATATATATATATATATATGCAAATATAGCTGTATGCTCATCTGCATGTCTTAGGCAGGTCTGCAACCCCGCCTTTCCCCATTATCACCCAGCATACAGCACTTCCACTGCAGCAAGGGATTCTGGGAAATGACATGCAAATGAGCACACAGTGTCACTTTTTGCCTCAATAACCATTTTTAACATGGTTCCCTATAGGCTTAAGCTTGCTGCATGGTCACAGCTTTGAGCACAGCCAGGGTTAAGGTGCATACCCAGAAAACCACCCACAGACAGCTGTTTCGACCTTGATGGGTCTCATCAGTGTGGGGTTGATTTTACTGGGAATGCAAGAGAGGCTTATGGGATAGGCCAAACCTTGCTGCAGTGGAAGTGCTGTATGCTGGGTGATAATGGGGAAAGGCGGGGTTGCAGACCTGCCTAAGACATGCAGATGAGCATACAGCTATATTTGCATATTTGCTTTCCTGTGGAGGGTTTTTGTCACTTTTTTTACTCACCATAACTTAACTCAGTATTATGGTTTGGCCTATCCCATAAGCCTCTCTTGCATTCCCAGTAAAATCAACCCCACACTGATGAGACCCATCAAGGTCGAAACAGCTGTCTGTGGGTGGTTTTCTGGGTATGCACCTTAACCCTGGCTGTGCTCAAAGCTGTGACCATGCAGCAAGCTTAAGCCTATAGGGAACCATGTTAAAAATGGTTATTGAGGCAAAAAGTGACACTGTGTGCTCATTTGCATGTCATTTCCCAGAATCCCTTGCTGCAGTGGAAGTGCTGTATGCTGGGTGATAATGGGGAAAGGCGGGGTTGCAGACCTGCCTAAGACATGCAGATGAGCATACAGCTATATTTGCTTTCCTGTGGAGGGTTTTTGTCAATATATATATATATATATATATATATATATATATATATATATATATATATATATATATATATATATATATATATATATATAGTTAAGTTATGGTGAGTAAAAAAAGTGACAAAAACCCTCCACAGGAAAGCAAATATGCAAATATATATACTGTATATATATATATATATATATATACTGTATATATATATATATATATATATATATATATATATATATATATACACACACACACACACACACACACACACACACACACACACACACACACACACACACACACAATTTTTATCATGTATTTTTTTTAAAGTGGGGGAAGGGGTGGGTAGTCCCCTCACAATACCTCCTTTATTCATGTAACAAAATGTTAGTGACGGCAATAAGTTGTTTTTGATATTTAGCTATGTGTACCTATCATTCTATTTTGATGATACCAACTTTAGTGGTACATAAGAGGAGAATTTATCATTTTGTTATAGACATTTGCCAATGTCCAAAAAGTGATGACAATTTGTTTAGGGGATTGGGCAGCATCACCGTTGAGGGGAATGTCAACACAAATACACGTCCCGTACACGTACGGATTGCAATACTATTCAGGATTTCATAAATAATTACAGAGTACATAGGTAATAGTTACATACGCCTATAATTAATATTATCTCTAACTGTGCATGCAATGTCTTGTATATAATGTATACCCTGTTCACTTATGTAACTATGTATCTGTAACCATGTATTTGTCCTCATAACTCTATGCCCAGGACATACTTGAAAACGAGAGGTAACTTTCAATGTATTACTTCCTGGTAAAACATTTTATAAATAAATAATAAATGATAAACACGCAGTTAGAGCATGTAGATCACAATAATAAAAAATAGTGTAAAAAAGAAAATTGGGTCAAAGGACAAAATGAGTTTTAAAAAATGCAATGGAATTAAAATAGCTCTGTAATAAATTGCAGCATAAGAACCAACGTCTTGCATTTAAAATATTAGATAGCTATATCACTGAGCAAAAAAAGCGAACAATTGACAATATAGTAAGCGAAAATAAAAAATATTCCATTAAGATGGCAACTGTTATTAATATACTACATATAATATTTAGGCAAGGCATTGAAGCTCTCTTATCACTGCTATGCAGACAGTACACCATAAATGATCCCATGTGCTCCTTTCGAACTACTGATTCAGAGTTATAAAAGGATAGTTATCTTTTGTTTTTTTGTTTTTATATCGTCGTTAAACTTGCGGAATCTTTGTAAATCAGCATTGCTAACCTGAGAGAGAACTCGCAAAAGCTTGTCTTATAATATCAATTGTTAATCCAAATAAAAAAAGTGATCACCTAATACCAAATTACTCATTTTCTCTGCACTATCGCAACTGGATTAAGACGGCTATTTCTACTTTATTCAGGGTTTTAAAAGAAATCTGAAAAACAAACCTTGGCAAACCTTTGCCTAGCTCCTGCTTTTTCTTGGTCACATGTTGGATGACTTGTTCCCAATTTATATTCCTTCTAGATGCATTGAGAAACTGTCTCAGGGTTGGTCTTAGTCCCGAATCTTTGTCTGTTTCACTCTTTCTATGGCCACTCACATTTCTGACGCGCCGTGCACTATTAAGATTGGGCTCTGGAAGATGTGTTCCAGTTTTGCTTCGTGAGCCAATATGCCTTGTAAGATCTCTCTGGAGGGAAGCAGGAAGACCAAGCTTGCTAAATTCCGGTAAGAAAGGGTTAGAAGTAGGATTAGCACCTTTTTGCAGTTCAAAGTCTGAAACATTTTCAAAACTTTCAATGTCATGATAATCTTGACATTGAGTAATTCCATTGCTTTGCTCATCAAGAGGTTCACTGTTGGGTTGTGAAATTATGGATTCCCCCATGGATTCCATTGGAATTGTATCAGCATCGGAATTGGTGGAAACTTGTTCGAAGGATATTGCTGTGTTTCCAGCATAATCTGCAGCTAGTTCACAATTTGTATCACAAGCAGAGCCACCAATAGACCCCATTGAATGAACTACCTTTGTTCCATTATCTGAGAGATCACCATCACTCACGTCTTCTAATGGATCTTCAGTAGAATCATCTGCCTTTGTAGAATCTTTTGATGGTTCAACGGTTATGGTTTCTTGATTGATTGAGGCAGCTTTCATAGGATGAAAGTAAGGACTCTGTATGGACTGGCTATTCTGCAGCATTTCTTTTGCTTTGCGCAGCACTTCACTAAGCGTTTCAACTGGTTCTTTTTGACTGGTCTCTTGAGCGTCTTGGTTGATCTTCATGTTTCGAGAAGAACTGCGCAACTTAGAGATGTAAGAATTGGACCTAACCGTTTCTAAATTTAGGGCGCTCAATCGGTTCTGCCTCTCCCCGGGAGATAAAGGGAATAGCAGTTTAACACCTTTTAAATGATTTTTTTGCTCTCGCTTAAAAGCAAAGGATTTCATATCAGGCACACTGCGGAGTGGCGATTTTAGTGATGGCATTCTAGTGCACTTAGGCTCACCTTCATCAGCCTTCTTTCCATCTGTGTGATCATCACAGGTATCAGGCATATCCATATCGTCCCTCATTTTGGGTTTTGTCAAATTTTGCGCTTGGTCTGTTTTAGGATCCTTCTTTGTTGCCTCTGCAGGCTGATATGGTAAATCTGTTTGGGGCAATGTTTGTTGAATATCCGAGCCTTTTTGTGATGGGTACGGAGCCCATCTGTGTGGTTTGTCTCTAGAAGGGCTACTGTTTTTTCCAGGGCAAAATGGGGGGTTTGTTTTGGTTGACTTATCCAATTTCTCAGACGTTTTAAATCCGAAAAGTTTGTCTGCTGGGAGTCCATCACTGGTAAAATCCTCTGCCTTTTCAGAAGAGTTTGAATCTGAATTTAAGTACTGTGTCCCATTGCTGTTCTTATTATCTGCTTTTACCCAGGTGAATCTTTCTGGAGCGAACTTGTTGGACGTACCATTTTTCTTATTCCATGCCGGCTCCTTTTCCTGAACTGAATCACAATGCCTTAATGGTCTGTTTCTTCCTTGTGGAAATGCATCAACAGTACCACCAAAATTCCATAGGTTAGCATTGTATGGATTAAGTTGCCAGTTTCCTCCACAGTTCCTGGGATGAGAGTTGGAAAAACCACCACTTTCCTCCTGGTGCCAGTGAAAATTTCTACCTGTGCCTCTATGGTGCCAACTAGTTGGGCCCCCTGCATTTGAGTGCCAAGAGCCTCCAACTTTACCATGTATCAGATGTCGATTCGAGGGACCATTTAAATGCCAACCAGCTCGGCCTCTGGGACCATTAAGGTGCCTGTTAGGATTGAGGCTTCGGGGTGGATGCTGGAAATTACCCTGCCTAGAATTCTTGAAGCATTCGTTTTGCCATTTCCAGTCCCTCTCTGATGGATCACAGTGACGCCACTCTTGTGGGCCCATATCTTGAAATGAAAGACGATCATCTCTTCTTCGCTGGTATCGGTCAGGGTCTTTTTCTTTGGACGAATTGCAGACTTCATCTTGCCTAAAAAGGTAAAAATAGGTTTTAGTAAAAACATAAAAGAGCAAACATTCTGCTAAAAAGAAAAGCAACAAATTAAAAATCTCCACCTCCGATGTCAGGGAAGGAAAGGGGGGGGGGGGAGGGACCCACAGTCCTGAAGCACACAATTTCTCACTCCCCCCCATCCCAAGCTGGAGTGAGCAGGCCGTCACCACCACAACTGGCAAAAATGCACCCCATCATGCTTTGAACGGGATGCAATTGTAAAAGTAAATGACAGGTGTCAGCACAGGGCAGCTTCTTCTGTAGACAAAAATGTATAGGCGCCAGTAGTGAAATTTTAATTACCTAGGATTTTTCCATGCCATCTTTACCACAAGAGCTTAATGTGGAGGACAAGAAAGAGCAAATAAAACCTTTTCCAGAACACTGTGAAAACATTCGTTATTCACGACTATTAATGAATGTCTAAAAGAAATAATTATATTCAAGAGTTAATAAAGTTAAATTATTAATTGAGGGTTCTTTAAACTTTGTTTAATATAAACAAATGTACACCAATGCAAAATAATTAATTACATATTGGCCAATAGTGAATCTAAACAGGGGTAAACCGATATGGTGTTTTTAAAAGGGTACCATCTCAACTTAAAAGGATTAATTTGATTCGGGTCTTGCTTGACAGACCAACAGAGTGCTTCAACACATACAGTAGGTTCAAAGTCAACTAATTTTCTGTTTGAGAGTGTATTTTTGGCTGCAGCTGCCATTATTAAACATGACTAAACAAGAAATAACATTGTAAACCAGAGTGAACAAGTGTATTTATTTGAAGGAGCGTGGTAGGCTAAGAACTAAAAGGTTTACGGACAACTCTATTAAAATGAATATGAAAGGAGGAAACAAGAGGAGCTCTGGTCAACAGAGACTTAAAGAAGGCATAATAAAGTGCAACCTTTTATAATATGTAGATAATTGTCACTAGCATTAATACCTTCTGATTCTTTGGGAAATGCCCAACCACTGTCTAAACTCTCTAGAAATGATCCTGTTATTCTCAGTATGACTATGTTCATAGGGTTAATATAAATATATATATATATATTTATTTTTTTTACTTCATGCTTTTGCTCTAATTTTTAATGGTTGTCTAACATTAGGCTAAATAGGCAACACTGACACTGACATTTTTTCTTAATTATCGCATAAGCCTGCCTTTAAATCAACATGTTTTCAACTAAGGTTATAATCTTGTGTTTTTAAAAAGTAGCTTAACTTCTTGTGGTTTTTTTGTGCTTATAGGTTTGAAACACGGGGTCTCCAGAGCAGAACTGTATTGATTTCAGCTCCGGGTACCCCTGCTTCTCTAGAAACTGCTTCTTTAGAACTGCTTCTTTAGAACTGAAGTGGCTGCCACTAGCAGCTCTGGCTGGGCACAAGAGGGAACCGCAGTGTCATCCCTTGCGGCTTCCTGTTGGCCGTGTGCCTCAGGACTGGCATCGCCTTCAGATGTAAGCATAGTGGATGCAACCATAGTTCAGCTCCAGAGACTCCCTGCTTCCCACCTTGGAGGGAGAAGGAGGTGATTTTTTTTCTTTAAGCCATAGCTTGTTCAGCTAAATCACACCAAGTAATGGACTTCATGGTTGTCATCTGACTGCTACAATATCCAGTGTTCAGCATCTCCTTGCTGTCTAGCTGTCATTTCTTGTGAAGTCATTTATCACGGCCTATGATAGGGACCATTTGGTCAACACCATTAGTGGGTGTTTTAAAAATAAAATCACATTTTATTTTCAATGTGTCATTTGCAACAGTTTCCTTAGCAGCTATATATCTCAAGAGTTAAATGTATCGATTGTTAGATAATTTAATAAGATTGTATCCTCCCGGCATCTATAAAGAGGTAAAAGTCATGTGAAACTCCACTGATGTTCATGACACCTGGAACTTCCTGTACTATGAACACCACCAAAGTCACAACTCCCTGTTCTACCTTTTTAACTGTCCATAACTTCAATATAATTTTTAACAGGTTAAAAAAAACATTTGTACTTTATAAAATAGGAGTTGTACGTCCTTTTAGGGGGGTGCAACATGCCCTTATTGTTCTTAAATATGACTGAATTCAGTTTAACATCTCATTTCAGTTTATTACCCATGTACTAGAAAGTATTTTTTATTCATGGTGAAAATAAAATAGAACTGAATATAATCATATTTGTAAAATAACAAACCCCTATAAAATACTTTGCAGACCTCTCCAATAATAACGTAATCAAATATAGCTTTGAGTAGCTTGGGGAGTCATTCGTTTTTTTGATGCGGAGGACACACAAATTATCCAGAAACAGGTAACCACAATGGCCGCAATGACTGAAGCTTAACCCTTTGAATGCCAAGGCCACGGCATCAGGAGTGCCACAGCCTCTCCTCTATGTGACGATCACATGAACGTTAGAAGCAATCGCACGATCCCGATACCACTAATGATGGTGCAAACGAAGGAGGAGTCTCCACTTCCGTTTACTGTGGAGTGCTGAACACGACCTTCCCATGCCCATGACATATATACTGTGTCATGAGGCCCCTGGCAAGCCAGACCTCCTGAACAAGAGGCACAGCGCTTCACAGCCCATTAAATAGGAGCCAATGCGTTCTAATTAAAAAGGAAAAAAATCTTATTGGAGTTCAACAAAATGTACGTGTATGTTTTATATTTATAACACTAACCATGTACACAGCACTTAACAGACCTGCTGTACAAGACCTAAAAACAGGAAAATAGGAGTGAAGTCCATCTAATAAACATTGGGAGAAAGGAGTCCCCCTACTCAGAAAAGCTTAAAATCTAGTTTAAATGAAGGTGTCCCCGTAAACATCTCTGTGGTGCCAATAACTCCAGTAAACCCTATTTGTCTGCATCCAGCACTTTCCCTGCAAACTTAGAAAGAGCAATAGATCACAAACTGAAGACAATTGAACTAGGACAGCTGAGACTCCAGTAAGGTACTCTATGTTGTGTGCACAGTAAATTCTATATGCATAAGATTTATAAGCAGTTATACACATATAGCCTGCCTACATGACAGATTATAACCCATACTTAATAATAGGTGCTGTTCCATAGGCCACATTAAGACATCTTAGTCAATATGGGCCTATACATCCGGTGATTACTCGGCACTGAAAATGCTTTATGCAAAGAAATGATAGAATTGCAAACAATCCTTGTTTTTAGGTAACAATTTCAGAACTACCAAAATATTTGCCTATCAATGCACAATACCAATCCATAAATTGTACTACATTAAACAGCCAACTTTTAAAGTATTTCCCCAGTGTATGGAGATAGGGTACAAAGCACATGCCTGAAGACATGCAATTTTTTCATATTGCATGCAGCTACACACAAGTTAATGAAAATAGAAGACAAGGGAGGTTTAACCAACGAACAAGAGGAGGGAATCTCAGCTTACAAAAGCATGGTATATATTTAGAGCAGTATCTGATCAATAAGTTATTTGAACCAGAACATGTACGAACATGAAATATGAATCTCAATGCATCTTTATTAATGACATTGAAAGTGAAAAAACAAAACTAGACTGTATGTTAGACCAATAAAGTTCTAGTCCACTGAAATAAATGCCAGTTAACCCAATTAAGGTCAGAGTGACCTGCGTTGGACTACATTGCTCGACCCCTGATGCTAAATGGGATAACATAAGGCTTACATTAAACAAATCTGTCAAAATAGCTGGAGTAAAAAAACAAATGCATGAGATATTGGAGCTAACTTACCGGCTTTGTTCCTTCCTTTGGTTTATTAATTGGATGAGTTCCTTGTCAAAGTATTCTTCCTCAGCCTCCTCTTTCTCTTCCTCTTTTTCCTGGGCATCAACATTATCCTTGTGCAGCTGGCTAGAGATGTGCTTGGCGTATGCAGAGAGGCCCACCACTGTTACCTGGCAGACCCGGCACTCATGGCTGCAGTCCCTGGGGAAAGAGGCAGAAGGAGGGCACTCAATTCTTCCGACTGGCATTGCTGACAATTGCAGGCTAAGCTGTGTTTCCTCTGAGGGCGGGGGTCACTTTGATCAATTTGTGGAGCACTGAGAAGCTTTCTGGCACAGAGAAAGCTGGTTCAGTAGCTACTCACCTTTTACCTTGCGTTTACAAAAACGCAACCTCTATATAAAACTTGTTTAAATAATGGTACATCTTGAAATAAACCAGGATAGATTTTTCTCCAACAATTAAGAGGCAAAAAACTTGTCTTGTTCGAGAAACTAATAATGAAATCTTCTTTAATTGTTGTACTGAAAATCTTACCCACAGAGGAGACACAGCTTAGAGGAAGGGAGGCTGGGCAGGGGGAAGAGGGCTTACAGAGCTAGCTAAAGCAGCTCTGAAGCCCTTGCATGGTGCCAGCTGCTGTGAGCAGCCTTGGTGACAGTTTCTACTTTTATTCCCAGCATCCAAACGCTCCCTACAAGTTCAGAAAGAAGGCAAGAGGGGGATGGGACTCTGAAGCCAATCGTAGGACAGTAACATGACCCAGAACAGCTGAAACACAGGTCGAGAATTTGAAAACCCCAGCCTCACAGCATATGATGAGAGAGGGTGTTTAGAATCCAACGTACTTAATTTGGCCACAAGAAGATATGCATTATGCTACAGCAGACCAATTCAGTGGGTGGACGTTGCCAGCTGTGGAAAGGCAAATGGTTGCAAGAGTGCATCTGTGCATCTAACCACAAAAGCTTAGAGAGCAAATTAAACAATACACCTTTTGTATCTTAAATTTGTCACACAGCACATTTGGTGGAATAATGCTTGGTATTAAATCAGCAATCCCAGCTGCTTTTTTTTCTCCATGGGAAGCGAGGGGTCCCTTGGAGCTGAACCCAGGTTTATTTAAGCTACAGGGAACTCCAGGTTCCCGAGATATGATATAAAATGTGGGGAGCAAAGGCATCAATGACCAAGAAAAAAAAGAGAAAAGAAAAAAAAGAGAATTAATTTTTTTATTTTTTTTAAATAGTGTCATACATTTCCACAAAGAAAGTGTCCATAAAAGCAGGAGGTGGGGCAGGGGAAAAAACTCATCAGTAAGTGGCAAATCGCAAGTAAATCCACTTGTAGGTAACCCTTCGTTAGAACTTTTAGTCAGCAGAATGTGGGTGATCTAGATCTAAAATATAAACCATCCACTGCTGTTTCAGAGAGATGCTGCCACGCATCCTGCCAAGACTTTGAGACAGGAAGTGACCAGGGCGGACATAGGCCAGCCACAAGGGACGCTGGAGCACACCCGAGCGGCAGCAAGACTACTCATGCACAATATTATGCACGGCCACAGAAAGCTTTCCCAGGGCCAAGGACTAAAGTTTCCCCTGGGGCCCTCCACCCACGTGCCGGCGGCCTTGCGAGAAGCCTCCTATTCTCTTACACTCCCCTCTTCTCACGCACCTCTTCGCTATCTCACCCCCCTGCATAAACCTTTCCATCCCCGCCGTCTCTCATTCTCCCCTTCCCTCTCTTACATCCCCCTCTTCCCTCCCTTCCCTCCCTTTTACAGCTGTCTGTATATACATATATATACACACAGACACACACACACACACACACACACACACACACACACACACACAATAAGCCCCTCAACACACACACACACACACACACACACACACACACACACACACACACACACACACTAAGCCCCTCAACACACACACACACACACACTAAGCCCCTCAACACACACACACACACACACACACACACACACAAAGCCCTTCAACACACACACACACACACACACACACACTAAGCCCCTCAACACACACTACGCCCCTCAACACACACACACACACACACCACACACACCACACACACCACACACACCACACACACCACACACACACACACACACACACACACACACCACACAGACTAAAGCCTCCTCCCCAAATACACACACACACACACACACACACACACACACACACACACACACACACACTAAAGCCTCCTCCCCAAATACATACACACACACACACACACACACACACTAAAGCCTCCTCCCCAAATACACACACACACACACACACACACACACACACACACACACACACACACACTAAAGCCTCCTCCCCAAATACACACACACACACACACACACACACACACTAAAGCCTCCTCCCCAAATACACACACACACTAAAGCCTCCTCCCCAAATACACACACTAAAGCCTCCTCCCCAAATACACACACACACACAAAATAAGCCTCCTCCCCAAACACACACAAAATAAGCCTCCTCCCCAAACACACACACACACACACACTAAGCCCCCTCCCCAAATACACACACCTTGGGGGGCAAGGGACCTGAGAGGGTGATAAGGGGATCATGGGCATATGGGCTTATCTGGGGCCCTTGGGTGGCCTGCTAGAACCACCTGGCTAGTGCAGAGAGCCCTGCAGACCCTAAGGAAGGGAGGGACAGATGGGCGGTGCCGAGCAAAGGGGAGGGCCCTTCAGTCCTGCAGGAGAGGAGGGAGGGGAGGGACAGATAGTGGTGGCAGCCAGAAAAGGGGAGGGCCTTCTTGCCTGCACATAGGAAACTTTACAGTTGTCGGCAGGAGGTCGGGCCCCTTGACTGGTCGTGTCCTGGACAGTAGTCCCGGCTGTCCCCCACTGTCGGCGGCCCTGATACTCTGTACAGAGTCTAAACCAGTCTTTTTGCAAGAGGGTTCCTCAGACATCCCTGACATTTTAAGTCATATGAAAATTGTACCAAATACATAAGATTTTACAATACATCTGATCTCAGACTCGCTATTAGAGAGGGTTGGGGTTCCTTACAATACATCTGCTCTCAGACTCGCTATTAGAGAGGGTTGGGGCTCCTTACAATGAATCTGATCTCGGAGGCGCTATTAGAGGGCGTTGGGGTTTCTCAGAATCTCACATAAGGTGCCTTCACCAAAAAAAGGTTGGAAACCACTGTTCTAAACTTTCATTCTGGTGACCACTGTGGCCCTCACGTTTTCAATGTCCTAAAGTGCTTCACTTCCTAAAGGATTGGATGATGAATGAAAAAGTAAGAATTGTTATAAGCTGTGACATTTTAATTGGCCATAAAGAAAGCTTTGCTTCAATGTAACTGCATACAGAGCCTTCAAAGTCTTAGAGGCCTCTCCATGGATTCTCGTAAAGAAGAGATCTCAGATGAAAGCTCAGAGGGTACGATTATATCTCTGAAGGACTACATCTGAGAAGCCAAATACTAAATTATAACGCAAGGCTTTAAAAATGGTCACTTCCATTTTGTAATCCTGCAACGGAAGTTGCTATGATGATGATCGAAGTAAAGGATCAAAGATTTTCCTTGATATTCATATCCTTAAATGTACAGGGGGAAAAAAGTGCAAAAGGGTACCATTGAGTATTTTTATTGTTTTATGAAACATTCAAATGTGTCTCTATTACATGTTGTGTTTATTGTGAATGTCACCTAAATAGCAGCACCAAGACTATCAGGGACACCCCAGGTTACATAGATATTAAACTTTTACATTTCCAAGACTAGAATATTTGTCTAGAATAAACAATATGACAGCCAAGATTATCCTAACTCAAAATCTTAAAACTTTATTTCTGGAAAACTGGGAGATTCCTGAAGATAGTCTTTAAAAAAAACAAAAAAACAAAAAAAACCAAGAGGATTGCTTCTTTAAAAACATTGGCCGGTGCTTTGAAGCTTTTATATATGGTACATGTCCTCCCGGGGTTTAAGCTCACCACATCCCTTTTTTAAGTAGCATGTTTTTCCATGTTCCTGTGCATGACAGATCCACTGAGGTCATCCTTCCTCCAGCAGAAGTAAATGAGCATACGAACATTGAAGTATCTTAACAAAGCTTTTTCTTTAATCATGACCATGGCATTACATTTACCTATTCTATCTTCATAACACTGCCCAACTGATGTTCTTCAAGAAGTAATATTTGATGGTTTCCAGAAAAAGTCATTTACTGTGTACGTCAAATGCGTAGGAAGGGTGAGAGAAAGGTTGCATAGTTCACAACATATTTTAAACGGATGGACCTCGGAGATAAAAGGGCCTCTTCTGGAACAGTTGCTCTATAACTGGTATCAGCTGTTGCACTCATGAAGGGATGCCATGGATTTAAAATAAGGTGGAACATATAGATATCTGTTATTTCACACAACCCCCTTTCATACAAGTTTGAACGGAGCTGTGCTGCCCAAGCATGTGAAACGGAGTGTTGAACAAAATATGCTAATATAGAAGCCGAATGTTACCTGCCCCTCAAGTTCTCCAGCTCTCTGTGATGCAGCATACTACGCATGTGCTCATCCATTTCCTAAAGAAAACACAAATTAAAAAACGGTGAGACGCCTTTAATACAGTATGTACATCAATATCTAGATTTCTGCATTAAAAACATAAGACAATAAATATAAAAAGTACATTCAACAATATTTTCTGATATTACTCCTCAACTAACTTTCTTATGTACGTAAACATACCATTGCAAGTCAGATTTTTATTTTTTAACGCAAAGGATAGTTATATAAATGTCTACCCTTTAGAAACGGAGATTCCCGCCTCCTGAGACCAGGATGAGGTAAACCGCTGATTACCATGGTAATGTAGGACGTTACTTGAGCATGTATCATGTGAAGGAAAGGTAATGGTTATTGATCATCCGCCGGAGGAGGACACGCAAGGCCTGGCAGAAGCAGATCGGGGTAGAGAGGGAAGAATAGGAAGGGGTGCACCGTCGTAGGCGGGATCGCGCAATGAACGCTGTTCCACGGTGGCCATTTTCCCCGCGATCCCCGTTATAACGCGGTCGCATTATGTGAACCCCAAACTCCGCATTATAACTGGGTTCAGCTGTACACTTGGGGAAGAAAACACATCTTTAAATATCATATATACAAATTACCTTTTTGGAACTGTAGACAATGTGGCACAAGATGCATTTTCGTTCCCGCACCATTGTGACCACTGAGTGGAAACTCAAGCCATAACTGTAGGGAGATAAAACAGAGACGTAATAGGTTAGAAATAGTAAGCAGCATCAACAATTTAAAGCACAAGAACGGCTGCAAATACCAAATACTGCATAACAAAGAGTTATAGAGCCTCCCTCCCCCCCCAAAAAATGTTATGTCTACCCAACTTCATAGAATGCTGGAAATGCAGTGTTATGGGGTTCTGATCCAAACCCAATGTATTATATTAAATAACTCAATGACAAAGAGAAATGTTATGAGTAACATTTAACATTTTTATTTGCTTTTCTGTTGCTCTGCTTTGCAAACATACACACAGATCTTAAATGTGCTTTAAGACCAGGGGTGCTCACTCGTCCACAGCAGGTCAGTATATCCCTGCTTCAGCTTCAGTCATTTACTGAGCCACCAGTGCTGAAGCAGGGATATCCTGAAAAGCTGACCTGTTGGTGGCCCTTGAGGACTGAAGTTGGCCACCTCTGCTTTCGATGTTCCTGTATCAAAGTGGTTACGTTTTGGTGGCATATAACATCTAAATACCTTTTACCAACTGGATCTAAAATTATACTGACAGTTTCTAAGGCGTATCAAAGTAATCATACACTATTATTACAGGGACAGGCTGACTCTTCCTCCATCTGCCCTGTAAACACAGAACTGCTTGAGAACCAGCACTAAAAATACAGTCCATAGACAACCGTGATTGGCTCTCAGTGGGAACACAGGGGACATGAACTTCTGCAGTGCATCAGAGGACACATTCAAACACATTTACACACAAATGGGATTTAGAAATACCAAAAAAATATAAAGGTAAAATCGACCGCTTTCATCACCATTGGCCTGTTCTGATCTGACCGGAGATTAAAAAAAAAAATAAAGAAGAAGAAGGAGAAGGAATATTACAGTGGTAATTTGACTGCCTTTGTATCGGATGAACCTGGCTTGAATCCCAAAGTCAGCTCCTTTGACCTTGGGCAGGTCAATATCTCCAGGTCCTCCAGCCAACAAAAATGAGATTCAATGGCGGAGGGACTTGTACCTGAAGAAGTTCTTTTTTATGTTCAAAGCTGTGTACACTATCTACACTGTTCATCATTAGTTATACATTCACGGTAACATCTATAAAAATGCTAGCCTTGGATCTATACAGCTACCTTTGATACATTTTGACTTCATGCTGTTTTTGCCAACTCTAACTCCTGCTCTTGAAAAAAAAAAATTCTTTATTTATTTTACTTTTCACCTGCCATTATTCTCTATTTACTGCTCCGCACACTTGGCTGTTTCGCTAATGGTGACAATTACTTTGCAAGGAAAAGACAGGCAAGTACTATGTATAACATCCTATCAATGCAATGAAGGTTTAAACCCAACTGTACTATGGGGGCAGAGGGGGGGAAAGATTGAGATCATAGGAATTCTCCAAGTATTTTAATTTTAAAAAGAACCTGCATTTAACTTAAAGACATCAATGCAATTAATTCAGTTTGATCACAGATGGGACTGCCCGTTAGAAAAGGTTTTGTGTTGCCATTTCTAAATCTTTTATCATTACTTCATTTTTCACTCACATGACCAGTTTCTAGAGGTCAAACATACAGAAGAGAACATATGTGAAATTCTAATTTTCCCTGCAGATCAATGTCTGAAACATTCTGACTATATAAAGCAACAGCTGAAGGGAAGAGGGCTGTGGGACAGGCTCAGCATACCAGCTGCTTTTAAAATATTTACACTTTCATAGAATTCTCTGATTAGAACTTCTGCTATCTTGTTATGTAGTATCGGTCTCCAAGGGAAACAAATTAACTTTCACAAACATCTTAACGGGCAGCAAAAGGTCTATATTTGATATATAATCTGCCCACAAATTAGGTAGAAGATTAAAAAAAAATACAAGTACTAACAGGATTTTTTAAAGGAAACCGAACCCACACAGGGGCCTGTTATATGGATCTAAATATACATAAATAAATGGCTGCTATATAATAGTGAGACATGTTTTGCTAAACAGAATACTGGAGGACTTTAACGTGAGGAGTAAAAGGGCAAGGGCTGAGATTATGAGATTCCTAAACTTAATGTACATTTCCTGCAAAAATATATAATTACAAGCAAATCCTAAACATCTACATTCTAGTTCAGCGGTGCGCAAACTGGGGGGGGGGGAGGTACAATTTTGGGCACCACTCCTTAGAAAAGACATTATGGAACTAGAGAAAGTGCAGAGAAGAGCCACCAAATTAATAAAGGGGATGGACAATCTAATTTATGAGGAGAGGCTAGCTAAATTAGATTTGTTTACATAGGAAAAGAGGCGTCTAAGCGGGGATATGATAACAATATGCAAATACAGGCAGTCCTCGGTTATCCGACACAATGCGTTACTCAAAATGGCGTTGGATAGCGAAACGTTGTAAAGAGAAACACGTTTTCCCATAGGAACACTGTTTAAATGAAAGGATCCATTCCTGAAGGCATTTTTAATGCTAAAATACACAAAATATTTTATGCAGACAATAAGATATGCAGCACACACAAATTATATAGTGCATATACTGTATTATATATATATATATATATATATATATATATCATAATATATAATATAATATAAAAATATAATATAATATATATATTATATACACATAAACAACTTTGTAAAGCATTGTAAGAGGCATTGGATAAGCCGTTTAGGCGTTGTAAAAATGAACATAGGAATGCATTGCATAGCGTTGGATAAGCCATTTGTTGTAAAACGAAGCGTTGTAAAACGAGGACTGCCTGTATACTCGGGGACAATACAAGGAGCTTTCAAAAGAACTATTCATCCCAAGGACAGTACAAAGGACTCGGGGGCATCCCTTTAGGTTGGAGGAAAGGAGATTTCACCAGCAACAAAAGGAAAGGGTTTTTACAGTAACGGCAGTTAAAATGTGGAATTCATTACCCATGGAGACATGATGGCAGATACAATAGATTTGTTCAAAAAAAGGTTGGACATCTTTTTAGAAAGGAAAGGTATACAGGTATATAGCAAATAAGTAAACATGGGAAGGATGTTGATCCAGGGTGTAATCTGATTGCCAATTCTTGGAGTCAGGAAGGAATTTATTTTTCCCCTTATGAAATATCATTGGATGAAATGACAAGGGTTTTTTGTTTGCCTTCCTCTGGATCAATAAGTATAGATATAGGATAAAGTATCGGTTGTCTAAATTTAGCATAGGTTGAACTTGGACATATCTTTTTTCAACCTCATCTACTATTTAACTATGTAACTATGTAATATGTAGAGTGAGTAAATTGCGATCTTTCCTGACGCGGCACAAAATAACTTCGAGGTGGAGTTGTTTTGAATATAAAGTATATTTGAGATATACTAAAATCATTGATCAAATCGATGATGCCAACAATATTTACATTTTTCACTAATTAAAACAAAATATAGCTCACCCTTTCAGTGCTTGATCTGCACCATATTGCTGTTTCCAAAAGCAAGAATTAAGCTATTTATATTGTTAGCGGGTGCAAGTTAAGTTTTTTTTTTAGTTACAGTGATTTTACTTTCTCAAGTTAACGAAAATAAACTGGAAATACACGGTGTCAGATCAATCAATTTGAAAATGAGCTCTATGCAGAGGGGAACGTGTTACACCAAATGGTAATAGTTGTACTGTACTGCAATGTTTCTCAACTATGGGAAAGCATATTCTGGAGGGATCGAGTGGGTTAATGAAAGATTTTGTATTGCATACAGAAAACAAAAATAAGAATTCCAGTTACATTTACAAAAGTTGTCATTCGCATAGCAATAATTGTGAAGCCACATGTCAACTTTGTTATAATTAAGTATTTAATTCAACTTTCCAACAAGTTGTATAGGACAGTTAATGAACCAACTACTGATAAACTGTTTATTTGATCCAATTGCGGAGACAGATAAATTACACTGCTGTAACTGTATCAATTGGCTGATTGTATTGCAACATTTTTAATAGGAGATGTTATGATCTTGTTCAACTGAATAGGCCGCATGGTTTCTTCTGGCACTGGAAGATGTCTCGTGGCCTAGCATTGTTGTGTAAATATGTTTAGAAGTGTATAGACAGGCATCAATATTCTAAATGTGGAAGTTGCAAATGGGTGAATCAGTTGCACAAATATGTACATTTTAGACTTGAGTAGCTGATGAAATAGTCTCAAAAGAAATACAACTGTGCATACAAAAACTCCAATACCAAGTACCTTAAAGAGAACTTTGATGTTTGCAAACACTTCGCAAACATATTTTGACAGTAATAGTACTTATTTTAAAACAAAAGACACCCACTTTTTACTTTTAACCATAAAAATGGGCAAAATACCCTTTACCATTTTTTAAATTGGCCTACATTGTGTAAGGAGCGGAAAAGGTTTGCACAGCTCCAATAAAAAAGGAGACCACAGTCACACCTCGGACACAGTACTTAACCAAACAGAAGTGCACAGGTTTTCAAAATTAAAAAACATGCACACATTCTTCTGTGAATGCATAAATTGGTGCAAAGGTGGGAGATCTGAGAGACGACATGAACAAAAATGGTGTGTGTGTGTGTGTGTGTGTGTGTGTGTGTGTGTGTGTGTGTGTGTGTGTGTGTGTGTGTGTGTGTGTGGTTATTACTAATGATCAAACTGTTTAAAAAATCCATGGCTTGTAACAATGTGATTTTTTTAAATCTCATTACCATTTTAGTTTACAGCAAATAAAAATATCACTTGTGAGCACATTCACATCTCAGATAGGTCTGCTAGCCTGCTTGTCACCATTATCGACTAGCA
This sequence comes from Ascaphus truei, assembly GCF_040206685.1. Lineage (NCBI taxonomy): Eukaryota > Metazoa > Chordata > Amphibia > Anura > Ascaphidae > Ascaphus > Ascaphus truei. Next base: position 28,586,512 of record NC_134491.1, read on the forward strand.
TGTAATGTTTCCATGGCAGCAAGGGATTCTGGGAAATTACATGCAAATGAGCACACCGTTTAACATACTTTAAAGCAGCAATACACACACACACACACACACACACACACACACACACACACACACACACGATGTGATGATGCATAATTCTACTTTCTTACCTAAGCTGGCAATCATTTGGTGCTCCTGTTATAAATCCAGATTATGCGCCTAACGAAATTACTGCCTTCTAAGGCTGCGATTATACCAGCTTCGGCAGGGTGCCCTCAGGACGATGCGCAAGCCCGAAACCTGCACTGCAGGCAGGAGACATCGGGACGCAACAGGGAGGCATGCCCATGAAGTTACGTGCGGATCGCCCTCATTAGCTGAACCACTTACGTGACATGGCCGTCGCGAGGGGAAATCAATTTCCCAGATCTGCTCTAAATTGACACGCTTGGCAGCCTCGTTCGTGTGCACAGTTGTGCGTGCATAGTGCCAAACATGGATTGGCTTCGACGGCGCGCAACATCGCGCGCGCCTTTGGTATAGCAGGGCCTAACTTTGCGCTGCAGTCTGAAATGCTGCAGCCGATATGTAACATTATATTACTAAGTGCAAGACATTATTGTTACAGCTTTCAGAGCTGCGCTTATAGTGCTGGCGACGCGACCGATGACGTCACCCCCCCGCGAAAGTTACAATTTAACTTTCAGCGATGTCACTAGCAACGGGGTCTTTGATTGCTTTACCGACAGTCAAATGTGGCGACAGTCTGTAAAAAATCAAATTTAACCAGCTTCCGAATTATTGGTCGCTCCGTCGCCCGTCAATTGTTTTGTTGCGACGTCGCGTCGCCGGCACTATAAGCGCAGAGTGACGTCGCCGGCACTATAAGCGCAGCCTAACAGACAGTCTGCTGTTATGAACACAGATATGTTTGTGATACTTAGTTGCAAAAAAAAAAAAAACAATGCTGACAGTAATCTAATATTACAGAATTTATGTATTTAAAAACAATATATATGATTTTTCACGTTCTGCTGCTTTAAAATGCTGTGAGGCCTTTTGATGTACCAAGTACTGGAAGTGAAGAGACAGCCTGCATGGTCTGCAATATAAAGCTTAGAATTTTAGGGACACTAGGAGCAAAGCAAAATTCTACGGTTTCTTCATATACAAATGTAAACAGACCAACTTGTAATAAATTATATATTTCTATTTTTCAAGATATATATACACAAATGGAAAAATCTGCGCCAGATCGTGTATATGTATACATGTAATATACATGGAGTTAACCTCCCAAATACTGAAAAGCAGGCATAGTGCAAACTCCTACTAATATACACAGTCTATAACAGTACTACTGAATGCTTATACACAATTGATTTTTCTTTATTGCAGGTTAACGGGAGTAGAGGGAGCACAAAGATTCGGGGGACACAGCGACTTAGTCAGCTGCAATAAAAAAATATATCCAACTGAGCTATCAGGTCATAATTACTCCTACTGAAAAGGATAAAATATCATTTACATACCACAAAGCTTCCATGTGACTGAACACACATTCTTCAAGCTAAGGCCGGAAGGCATCCATGATCAGAAATACTCTGAAGGCATAGTGCCTTATGCATAAACCCAAAGCCATCATTATCACAGAAACATGGCTAACCCCCAATACCCTTGGCGCAAATATCGCCATTCAGGGATACTTCATCTCTAGGAAAGACAGGTCAAAGAGGAGGGGGGGGGGGTTGGTTTTATTTTATATTGCAGACACATTACAATTTACGCTGCTAAATTGCCCCCCAAGCAACCCTCTTTTGAAATCCTAGTTGTCAAAATCTGCCTCCCCTTTACTAAGCTTGTCATGATTGCTAGCATCTATTGCCCCCCTACAGTCCCTGACTGATATCACCCAGTTGCTTGGCTCAATCTCCTCTCAATGAGAAGAGTGAGCTGCCAGTTGTTGGGGATTTCAACTACAATTGTCTCGACCCTAAAAAAAACAACAAAATCCAGATACAACTCAAGTCACTTAATGCAACTGATTTCCCAACCCACACAGACAAACCTGAAATCTCACAACCATTCCTTGCTAGACTGGATTCTCTCCTCTAGTCCCAGCAGAATCCAATCCTCTGGCATCCTACTGTACCTGACATTTTCAGTGACCATGCAACAGTGCAGCGGTGTGCAAAGTGGGGAGCGCGACCCTCGGGGGGAGGGGGGGAGATTTTGCTGAGGGGGCGCAGGCAGTTGCCTAGGGCCCACGCTCTTCCCCCAAGCATTTAAATTAAATGCCGGGGGATCACGTGAGGCCTCTGGAACTGTTTACTAAACGGGATTCTGCCGGCTGTGACGCGTCGCCACTGCAACACGCGACAAATGACGCTGCGCGTCACATGACCCTGCAGCGTAACCAGACGCGGATGAAGGTAGGCGGGGGCGCGAGAGCCGGAGGGAGAGAGACAGGAGGGCGCAGCACTAAAAGTTTGCGCTCCCCTGCAATAGTGTACTGCGCAAGGAAAATCAAACCACCCCAATCAAGACCTAAAGTTCTCCTCACTAGAACATTTAGAATCTTTAACCCACAACAGTTTCTGGCTGATCTTACCAACTGCCCTTGGTACAGATTCGACTTAATTCCCGACCCCGATTCAGCACTCGACTATTTCCAATCCAAGTTCTTAAAACTCTGTGATACCCATACTCCACTACGCAGAATAAGAGTACGGGGGGCCCACATTCCGTGGGTAACAACCGACCTTGTAGCTCTCTACCACCTTAGGGATGCCTTGTGGAAAAGCTACAAAGTATCTGGCACTACCAAAGATCTTAATTACTACAGGCGCCTGCGAAATATCTGCACAAGGCGCACAAGGCAAACAAGACACGCCAGAATACTTCAAATACAGCTAACTTCTCAAAAGTCATCAACAATATTTTCCAACCTTCTAGCCATCAACAACCATGTAACATCATTAAGGAGGATACTACTCTGACAAATCCCTCTGACATTGCAAATGCATTCAATTAATACTTTGTTGGGGTGTGCTACTAACTTATTAGAAAAACGCAATATGAACAACAAACATGAACCTCACTCTGCGAGTACCTCTATAGCCCCACTCTCTCCCAACACTGCGCACAAATTTCAATTTGTCCCAGTATCTTAAAAGATTACACAAGCGCTCCTCAAATTAAAACTAAGTATCCAATGTTGACCTGATTTACTGCAATCTAAGTTCCTACGACTTGGTGCCCCAGCCATTGCCAAACCGCTTGCTTCCCTAGTCAAGTCAACTCTATTTTGGTCTGCAAGCCAAATCCCCAAGACCTGGAAAACTGCCAGTGTTGTTCCAATCTTTAAAAGTGGGGACAAACGCTGTCATGACAATGGAGAAGCTCACAGCCATGCTCCATAAGAGAATGCCTCAGTTTTGGAAAACCTGGGACCTATGGTTCATGACACAGGACCCCGGTCAGGCAAGGGTCTAGGTCAGGCAGCAGTCGCTGAACCATGAAGTCAGAGAACTTGGAGGAAGCGGCTTACGCTTACAGATCGTAGGGAACGGGCCAGAAGAAGTATCCCCAAAACGTTGCCCCCCTCTACTTACCCTTCATTTGTATGCACCCTCCTTTTTGATTGTTATCCCCCACTTCCCTTTTTTCCACCCACCCCCCTACTTTTGTTTTCCCTCATCTTGTTTTTCCAATTCCTTATCATCCATTGGACCCCTTCCCCCCTTAGGTGTCATTTAGACATGGAGTAATCGGTACCTTCCTATACTCCCGCATCTTTCATTGTGTATGGATATTTTTTCGTATTAAATTTACTTATTTGATTATTCCTTAATTGAGTGCTGGGAACTACGTGTTTGGTAATATTTAATCATCAGATCGCACCATTCCTCTTAGAAAAGAACAGATGGGTGCTAAGGGACCAAAGGAGACCCTCTTCCCTTAGAATTAATACATAAATCCAATGTGGTTCCCAGCCCTGCAAGATGAAAGTTAACAAAATCAGAGAGTACTGCAAGTTTTATGAAAAAAAGAGCATATTTTACTAGATTGTTTGCATAGTAAAAACTACAACATCCACAAAAAGAGAAGCAAAGAAAGGTATGATACAACCAAAGAAATTCAAAGAATATTTATCCACCAGCTGTAATGTTTGGGTAGAAGAAAACAGATCTGTAATATGCAAAAATCGACATAAGGAGCTATTACCAGGACAAATGTCCTAGGGATACTAGAAAATATGTGAGAAATAGATGGGGGGGTGAAACATAGGAATGAACAGGGTGTAAAGACTACGAATAAATTAACAATGAGTGTACATTTCAGGGACAAGAAACTTCTTCAAGCCCCGCTCCCATTCATTTAAGAAACTTGTGGCAGTTCCCTTATCCTTAAATAATTCTCCTAAAGTGGAAAAAAGTATGCAGAGAAATTGCAACAGAGCGCTCCTCCTGTCCGTCGATGTGCTCAGCTCGTCTTAATTTTTATGGACAAGGTCACGTACGGCACCCAACTAGGACTCGATCTGCATACGCGGTCAAGGGTTAATACGGAAGCTCGCAAGCGCTCCCACTTTTCGCCTCCGCAAAGGTCCGTCACATGGACAATATCTCCTCTAAAGGATCAAGGATTAATATCAATACTCAACCCACAAGCTGCCCCACTCTTCACCTCCGCAAAAGGTCCCTCAAATGAGTTGTATCTCTCCTCAATCCATCCCAATATACCACCGCCACAAACAGCACACAAGTGAGCACGTGACTTAGATATGCAAACCGGGTTAATACACACAGCTACTCTAGCCACCCCACCTTTCTCCTCTGCAAGGAACCAGTGAGTTAATATTAAACCCTACTCAATTGCAAATCATATCTATCCACTGCCACCACCTGAGGGTATGCAAACATGATAAAATATATCAGACTAATATTTGCCAGGACCCCAGGTCCCTGTTTATTATAGAAGACTATGCACTTTAACACACCAAAATTAGATGTAGCAAAAATGTGTCCAAATCGTAATTACTCTCCCCAGAGCATGCAATCAGTTCATTCAGAGCCCAAAGCATTACTTATTAAATGTTCTAATATATATAAAAATACAGTGCTTAGATAACAGAAAAGGAATTACAAAAAAACACAGTTACTATACAAGGCATAACAGCTTCTTAAAATAAGATAAACATAAAAGAAAACCTATACTTTACAAAATGACAGATTTTCACCCAGAGAGGTTACTGGTAAGAGACGATGAAATATCCAGTATCTGGTCTCAAATACACTCTGTGGACATCTGATTTTCTAAATCTTTTTCCAGACTTAAATACATTCTTTCCTTATGGCACCGGTATAAGCCCACCCCTCCTGGAGGATGCTTTGAAGCTGCTCTACCCAGACCATGTCTATTGAACTTGATTAAAACAGTTGACACCTTGAGTGGGCTATCCAGGATGGACCCCCGCCCCCAGTAAGTCCCTTTGAAGTTCAGAGCAGACCAAAGAAACAGTCCTGATCAGTTTCAAACCCAGCATTTCATATTTTCTTAAAACAAGTGTAGCTCATTAACCCCTCAAGTACCAAGGGGGATTAAATGACCTAATAGCTCATGACATCATGACAGACAACAACGTCAAAGCTTTTCTAAATTGATGTGTGTTGTGCATCATATTAACCTACTGTAGTGGTGAGAAGATGTTTGAGGGTCCTACGAGATGAGATTATGCTATGGACAATACATGAGAATGTACTAGAGATATTGGGTTGATATAAAGATGTTCTAAAAACAAGGTGATTCTGAGGTTGTCATACCATTAGGTTTTTAGAATGAGGTGATGCGGAAGTTTGTATATTAGGACATTGTAGGTATATGGCAATACCGATTGTGAGTTTGGGGTATAATAATGTCCTGGTTATGAGGGGATACGCAGTTTAGAATAGAAGGATGCCCAAAGTATGTAGTGATGCTGAGGAAAGAATAGGATACCTTGTTTATACATACCATCAATCTGACAATCGGAAAAAAATCATGACTACTCGTATAGGTGCTATTTAAGTAGGGATTACAGTTTTAGGTCTCAAACAAAAAACATAATGGACTGATCATCTTGCAATTTCAGTTAAAACCGATAAAAATGGAAATGAAGCATGCTTTCCTATTAAACTCCACCTCTCGTGACAGCCCATCCACAGGTAGGAGACAAAAGCATCACAGGGTAGTATGGAAACAAAAAAAGTGTACCGATAAGCACAAAATTCCAGTTTGTGTCAAATTTGTTTCACTGATAAAGGATATTTCAATAAAATGCAAATCCTGAACCAACCCCCCCCCCCAAACACAAAACACCGAAAACCCGTAATCACTCAATATAAGCAACCAATTCCTTTTGATAAACATTTCTGAGCATTTGTATATCATGTTAACGGCAAAGTGTGATCAAAATTGATACATAGAGCTCTAAATAAAAATGGTCAAGCAATAAGAATTTCTATAAACCGGACAGATATTCCAAAAAGTGTAATAGGAATATTTATAAACATCACAATGTATCAAATAGTAAGTACCAACAGGTTTCTATGGTCTAATTATCCAATACCCGCTGTCCAAATATAGGCACACAGACACACAGAGTAGACAGAGTAGACGCGCAGACATGTAGATATCAGTATAAACAAACACAATGATATCCGGTGACCTCCTCTCTTCTCACATGGTCTCCTCTGCCCTACAGGATTTGTAGTTCACGCAGGATATTACATCCGACCCATCCATTGCACGTGCCCCATTGCCTGGCCCCGCGAACACCCCCTTCCCTTGTCCGGCCCCCGCGAGCACCCCCTTCCCTTGTCCGGCCCCCGCGAGCACCCCCTTCCCTTGTCCGGCCCCCGCGAGCACCCCCTTCCCTTGTCCGGCCCCCGCGAGCACCCCCTTCCCTTGTCCGGCCCCCGGCGAGCACGCCCTTACCTTGTCCGGCCCCCGGCGAGCACGCCCTTACCTTGTCCGGCCCCCGCAAGCACCCCCTCCCCTGTCCCGGCCCGGCACTCACCTCAGGCAGCGATCGTCTCTTCTCTCGGTGCTCGGCTCCGGCCTCGGTTTATTTTCACTCACTCCCGCCAGCTAAGTCTGTGTGTACAGTATGTCTCAGAAGAGGTGACTTCCGCTTCCGGTCGCATCCAGTATCATGGCGCTGTGCATGACTCGGTTACCATGGTGACGCTGCCAGGCTGCTTGCTTCTCTGTCACACGGGGCTTGGTGTGGGGTCAGGAATCCTAAATACCGGAGATGTGGTTATTCTGGGTGCAAAATACCATTGTAATGAGTTTCTCAATACCAGAAGCAATGGTCACATTGACATTCGTAGCATCTAAATATTTGATGTCTGAATGATCCCATTACAAGGCACTGTGGTAGGGAGATTTTAAAGTGTAGTGCGAAATGCCCTAGTGTGTTTTGGCCCTCCATTTTAGGTACAGTAGCATATATTAGAAGACCCTAATATATCTTCTGCATGACTAGTTAATACTAAAATTAAACAATATAATATATGGTAATGTCCAAGTATTAAAAAAGTATAAACTTTACAAAATACGGACCGAAGAGTTTAATTTATTAGGAGACTTCCAAGTGCATGACAACATCTGCTAAGAATGAAGGAGGTTGAATTTAAATGTTTAATACCTCCTAGAACAATCGTGACAATGACAATGACATGTTTAAGGACTTAAATCGGAGTGATAGATGCCTATTTACCACAATTTGACATCTATTTACCACAATTTGACACCTATAAGTATTAAGTATTCTTAATTTTTTTTATTGTTAGTTTGTAAAACATGGTGAGTCGAGACTTGGGAGGGGTTTAATTTTCTTCTGGCTGCTCCCTTTGTGTGATGTCACTATCCTGTTTCACTCATCCCCATTACTTTACTGCTTTCTAGTACAGAGTGGGTGGGATAAGAGTAAATAAAACACTTCATTGACAAACACTTCCTCATTCGAAGGCTCATAAAAATGGGGTGTGATGCAGGAGATCCAGGAAGTAACCGGCAGAAACTACACTGCAGTCAAGCTACAAGAAAGCTGGTCAAACCATCATTTAAAACAGTGCATAATGCAGAATAATGTGTTTTCGGCTGATTGTCGCCGTACTGTAAATAGCACATTTTACTGTAAAATCCCACTATACTGATATGTTATAGAGGAGCATAGATACATCATATCTGCAATAAAAAAAAAGGTTCTGTGGAATGGAAGGATTTTTTGCTACAGTGTATTGAAAACAGCACACAATGAATAATGTGGATTGGACTCTTGTCTTACTGTTAATGAAAAATTCTATAGTAAAATCCCACCATACTGATACTGTGAATGTTACGGGAGTCTGGAATAAGTCATATCTGCAGTGAGGAAAGTTCTGCGGAATGGGAGAATTAATCTCTATGCCTTATTGAAAACAGCACATAGTGATATATGTAATGTGTGTTAAACTGATATTTGCCTTAGGCTACGCTTATAGTGACGGCGACGGTCGCTGGAAAATCAAATAGAGATGACTTCCAGCGATCGCGACCAATCCGTCGTGTCGCGCTTACTATAAGAGCACATGACGGCGGCATTTGTTTTGCCGCGACGTCGCATCGCTTTCGCCAGCACTATAAGCGCAGCCTAACTGTGAACTACGTGGAAGTTCAATGGGGGTATTTCAGTGTTTGACGATGATAACAAAGAGTCCACACTTGTCCATGGACTTCGTAGTCGAACTGCCAGCATCTAAAGGGATGAACACCATCTTAGTTGTGGTTGATCGCTTTTCTAAGCAGTCTCATTTTATTCCTTTAAAAGGTCTTCCCAACTCTCCCAAATTGGCAGACATCTTTATCAAAGAAATAATTTGCCTCCACAGGGTACCATTGGTCGTTGTCTCCGATAGAGGGTCACAGTTCATATTCAAGTTCTGGCGCACATTCTGCCAGCAACCAGGAATAGCGCTACATTTTTCTTCAGGGTATCATCCCCAAACCAACGGCCAGACTGAGCGAACCAACCAGTACCTGCAACAATATATACGGTGTTTCGTTTCTGATGCTCAGGACGACTGGTCTGAGCTCCTTCCCTGGGCCGAGTTCGCGCATAACAATTTGCACAACAAATCCACCACAGAGTCGCCCTTCTTCATTAATTATGGATTTCACCCATTACTTCTACCCATCTCTACTTCCACTTCCGGGGTACCAGCAGCAGTCGACATAGTCAATAGTCTTCAAAAGCTGTGGAGAAGGATCCTAGAGAATCTCAAGACCGCAACCACCAGACAAAAGGCGCAGGTGGATCGTCACCGAAGAAATATCCAAGAGTTTAAACCAGGAGACAAGGTGTGGTCGTCATCTAAAAACATCAAACTCAATGTTCCTACGCTGAAACTGGTACCTAGATTCATAGGACCATTTGAGATTACTGAGAAGGCCAACCCGGTCGCTTACCGGCTACGTCTCCCACCATGCATGAGGATACCGTCTGTCTTTCATCTCTCCCTCCTGAAGCTGGTTATCCGGAATCCCCACTCTTCTTACTCATCCTCGCCTCCTCCTCCTCTCCTCGTACAAGGCCAACAGGAGTACAAGGTACAGGCTATCCTTGATTTCAGGTCTTCCAGAGGTTCAACCCAGTATCTGGTGCACTGGAAGGGTTTCAGACCCCAAGAAAGGTCTTGGATTCCCCACCACTGTCTTCATACCCCCAGGCACCTACGACTCTTCCACCAGAGATATCCTCACAAACCTTCCTGGAGTCGACCGGAGGTCGCTACTGAAGGGGAGGGGGTACTGTAAGAATCCGTCATTTGCTCCCTCCACAGCGCGCTCCCTACCTGCCTAGACCTGTGTCCGGGCCTCCTGCCTCTTCTGCCTCCTGCATCGCGCGGACCGGTCGAATGCCAGCGTTCCTTCGAGGGCGCGCATGACCTGCACTCTGCACTAAATGTCGTTCCCGCTGGTCCCGCCTCCAGGCTTTACTCGTGCAGGGACGTCATCACCGCGCACCCGCTATGCGCAGCACCCGTGCACACGCGAGGAAGCTTCCCTGCTCCTCTGTCTAAAGGGATACACCTGTGCTGTCTCCCTCAGCCAACCACAGCCAGGCATTCTCCTGAGTATGCTTCCAGTTCATTGGACTATTCTGCCTTATATGCTCAGCCTGCCCTTTGGTACATTGGCTGAGCATAGCCTTGTTTATGTACGCTGTGTTCACTGCAGTCCTGCCTCCTGTCTAGCTCTTGTCCCGTGTTGCCTGACCTTGCTTGTTTTTTGGATTCCGCACTTTTCCGCTCCTGACCCGGCTTACCAACGACAATCCGTACCTCTCCGCTTCTGATCCCGGCTTACCCACGACGATTCGCACCTCTCCAATCCCGACCTAGGCTAAAGTACCTGCAACGATCCGTACCCCTCCAATCCAGACCTCGGCAAGTATTACTGACCATCCTGACCTCTGCTACCCCGACCCGTCTTCCTCGACAAGTCTACACTCTAGACGCGCCTTCGCGGCTCTGGGTTGGTGTTTATCAAATCCCCACCTCGGCCTCGCGGTCACGCCTTTGTTTGTGGTGAGCGCATTGTTACACAGTGCCATCAAACACCCATACAGGAGAAACCTCGGGTTGCATGCAGAGCATGCAAAGGTGTTATGGTGGGGAGGTAGGGGGCTGCGGTTGGGCCAATTGCTCCCACAGCTAATGATGATGGCCAGAGATAGAAGAGCACCACGGATCCTTAGCCTTCATGCCAGGGACAACGACCTGGCTGCGCGACGCTACTTCGAGCTGGTCGATGCGATAAAGCAAGACCTGACTCGCATCCTCGCCCTTTGGCCGGGAATTCAGATCGTCTGGTCAGATATAGTCTGCAGGGCAGTGTGGAGGGGTGAGCAGGTCCCGGGCTCAGTCGACCGAGCATGGGTTAAGTTGAACAAAATGGTGGGAAATTTTGTGATACCGTGTGGGGGGTTGGCCTAATTAGGGCTTATGGCCTACATTTACCTGAGATTGGGGCGGATTTGTTCAACGAGTTGCAGAAAGGGTTGGAGAGGGTCCTAGCGGGTTTGACGGCACAGGCCTAATTTAAGGGGATTAAATAGTCCGGTTGGTGGCAGCAGTTTTGGGGGTAAGTGCTTGTACTTGCCAGATGGGGCTTGGGGCTGGTAAAGCCCGGGGGTAGTCATAAGTGGGCAGGGTCAACTGAACGTAACTCCCGGGAACCCACTGGCAACAACGGCCAGCTCATCAGGGCTTGGCTAGCTATGAGGGCAGCAGGCCAAGGCATGACTGACCCCCTTCCCTTAACCCATTAAGCGAGCACTCTGACAGGGACTAGAGGTTACTCTATTATTGTTTAATAGCCAAAGCCGCTGCCTTTTATACCTCCCATCTGAGTTTGTATATGTGATACTTTTCTGGTATATGTGGGTATCGATTAGCAAGGGGATGGGGGGGTCCCTTGTAGCCAATTAGGCGAGGGATGGTCATGAACAGGGGGCAAGCCCGTCCCTCATCTCACTGGGGTCTCTGGGCTGCCATCACGGTCTGGGGGAGGGGCTAGGAAAGGGGCTTTAAAGCGCAGCCGGGAGCGGGAGCATTCATTCTTCTCCCGGCCGTAGCGAATTTCACACCCACCGTCCCTTTTTTTAGAAGGAAGTCAGGGGAAGGTACTTTGCCCTTCGCCACTCATATGTTAACTAGTAGAGGGAACGTTATCATTGTGGAGCTGCGAAGCTATACTGCCTGTGAACAATGTTAACATGTACCATTGTATTTTACAGGGCAAACTTGGAAGACTTCCCAAGGAATTGAAAGGACTGAAGATCCTAAAGGAGGGGTCAGTTTGACCAGTTTGCCATTGTTGCGACGGCAGTTTGGGGGGTAAGTGCTTGTCCTTGCCAGATGGGGCTCAGGGCTGATAAAGCCCGGGGTAGTCATAAGTGGGCGGGGTCAACTGAACATGACTTGCGGGAACACACTCTCGACAACGGTCTGTAAGGAATCGGGGAACACGTCCCCTGCAGCATGTTCCCTACTTACCAGCTGCTCCACACACCTCCGCGCCGCTTACAGAACACACGTGCACACGGTGGACTTTCTACCCAACCATGGAGCTTGGCTCCACCCCCCACAAGCGACACACGTCCATCACACGATGCGCGCACACGTGACGTTCGTGTACCGCTTCCCAGCTGCAAGGCAAGTCTGCTAATCTCTCCCACCTGTCTCCTGCACCTTGCAGCCAATCTCTGCTTCCGAGGAGGCCGCTCCTCCGCTCACTCCCATTCTTGCCTCTGCTACTTATTCTCAGCTGTCTCACTCATTCCTTGCTGAGCATAGTTCATGGTAGCCTTGTGTTTCCACGTCCCTGCCCTGCCTTGTGCCTGTTGTTCCTTAACCATTGCTGCTTGTTTCTCCTGTGTACCGACTCGACTCTAGGACCTCTCTCTGGATTACCGACCCCGGCTTGCCTCAGACCATCCGCATTCTCAATCCCTGACCATGGCTATTGGACTAACTACCTTCCTACTGGCTCCAACCCCTGACCACGGCACTCCGGATACTGACTACTCTCCTGGCACCTACCTACGACCTCGGCAAGTATCCAGACTAACCCACTCTCTCCAATCCAGACCCGGTGATCTCGACTATCCATCCTCCAGGCGCGCCTCTGCTGCTGTGGGTGCGCTGTTTAATACTTTCCCACCACAGTACTGGGGTACTGCCTTGTTCATGGTGAGCCCAAGCAGCCTCCCTGGTCAAGATATAATCTACACAGTATAGACCTGATGCAGTGCAGAGTAGAAGGTGTAATATTTGGTTGTTGGGTTGAACTCTCTCCAGATTGAATGCCTTTTGGTTTGTCCACCTCATGATATTGTTGGAAGTGGGAGGTTGGCCACTTTAACAGTTAGTATAGTTGACAATTAAATTCAAATCCCCACCCAGTATTAAGCGCTCTTTGTAAATGACTTTGTGTTAAAAAAAAATAAAAATCTTAAAAATGTAGATCCATTATCAATGGGGGAATAAATATTAAAAAGTATGATGCCCTGTGAAATAAGTTGACCCACTACAATGGTTACTCTTCCTTGTGGTTGTTTAAAAAAAAAAAGAGGAAAAAAAAAGGATTCTTTTATTAATGAATGTAGCAACTCCTCTCAAAGTGTGGAATATTTTTCATGTAATTGTGAAAGTGTCTTACAAAAGGCTGCTTGGTGAATATGCGCCTTGGTCTTTAACAACCACTAGTGGTCAGTGCTGCCCAACATGTGTTTTATGAAAATGTGAATGATATTTTCAGTCATAACAGTACACAAAATACACAGCAAAATACAGTACACAAAATACAAATGTATTATATTTGATTTAAAAAGTAGTACTACTATAATTGAATGTATAAGAGCATAATAATAAACATGGGATATAAATTATTTTATATATTTTTTCTAAAGGGTTATGCTACTCTAAAAAAAAGTGAAAATATAGGCTTTGGTAAGAAAAGTTATGTTATATGCACACTTCAACCACTGTAATGTCATAATACACAACTACATGTCAATAGCATTCTTAAAAATAAGCGAATTAATATAAGTTCCACATTTCTACAAAGTAATTGGCCCTAAAAGAAAAATCATATATATTTTAAAGGCGTTCTGCACTCATTCCTTTACTCTCTCAGTTTAACAAACAGATTCTCACAGCCACTTAAAATACATTTCTGAATCTATTGTCCCTTTTGCGGATATACACACAATTGGACATATAGAGCTACACAGACCCATACATTACTTTATACTGTTATACTAATCAAATGTTAAACCTGGGTGTTTTTATGTTTATGAATGTCAATACATTACTCTTTAATGCATGCCTGGTCCTTCTATCACTGCAGTGATTAAGTTTTGTGCGTAGGATGACAAGTTCCTGAAACTTGTGAATTTTGTTCTTTCCCTGCCTTATAAAATGTTGGTAAAGTGTGAACATCTGCAAATATTCACTCAACTTATTAGGCATTTGAAAGCCCCCATAAAGTTGCGTCCCTCTGCAAATTTACCTGCATTGCACTTACTGTAAAGAATGACTTTGGGTCACATGACCCTTTAAATATATGTGGCTTCCTATATATCTGATGAATACGCATAAGATTGTGAAAGCTTGTTCACCAGTACACCTATGAAGAAATACACTTCTGCAGGAACAAACTCAAACTGTAACAATGCACTATAAATAGATGTTAAAAATATTAATTGTGAAAAGGACCAAATGGTCTGTTGGTAGTTACGTGTTTTTTGTACACGGCAAAACGGGTCTTCACAGCTATTTATACCCGTACAGACCAAACCTGTAAAGAGAGGGAATACATAATGTGTGCTTGCTTTCTATGCCCACACCATTAGAAACATAAAAAGGAATGACAAATCAAGGCCATTTGCCCATTTTCCCTACTTGCTGCTTTAGGCCATGGGGTTCCCTTGTGTCTATACTAATGTTCCTTAAGCACCTAGTTAGGGAATCCTAACCAGAACACATTTGTGAATAACTTGCTTAGCTTTATTGGTGAGTAATAGGCTGAATATCACCCAAATATGCAATTGCTGGGGTTCCAGATGAGAGACCTGAGAAGCACTAGTTTATCCCAAGCATTATTTGGCTGCCCCATTCATCATTTACCATTTTAGTAAAAAATAATGGTTGCTGAAATTGAGTCTACTACTGTCATGGCTTTTTGTCATGTTTTTTTATTTTGTTTAACAACAACTTCCCTCTTGTACCCTACCATTCAGTAGTTGAAATAAATATATACATACATTGTAAGTGAATGCACGGCTCCAGTGACACTACCAGTTAACACTTTGGTGTTTATTCCTTGGGATACCCTGCAATTAAATACAAGTTTGAAACACACACTAATCCATGGAGCCATCTAATTTATCACCATACCATTCAAATGAGAGCTGTGTGAAAATGTCATTGTGCAATATAAGGCCAAACACCATTTTTTTATTAGTGTTTCCACCTTAAAACAGAAAAAGCATCAACAATTATTGTTATATCAGCTGTTTATTCCTGACTCACCATGCAGTGTTTATTACTAGGCCTTAAAGTAATTCCTAGAGACATGACTGTATAAGGTACATTTGTACAGTACATGATTTCACGAGTCAATGATGTAATGGTTTGCTGATTGATTACAGTTGAACACATTGAGCATAAGTATTCTTAACTTGAAAATGTTTGCTCAACAACCCATTATAATAGTAACTGTTCATTTGTCTTAAATGTAGCCCTTGTTCCCCCGTACCTGGGAAGGAACTACCATAGGCTGTTATTACCTGTCTGGCAACCAGGAGGCCTGAGCCTCTGCCACTGGGAGCCTGGGGTGATTCTGATTAGTCTCGGTGCAGCGCCTCCACCTGCGAGGGATCCCAACGTGGTGGGATAAGCCCCTTACAGGAACAATACCAATAACACACACACTCTATATATATTCGCACTGTTTACTGAGCATGCAACAAGCAGTACCCTGTACCGCACAGTAGAATAGGCCCAACCCGAGACCACCCCTGAGTGTCCCCAAAGTACTTGGCACCAATACCCTGATGTTCGTTACCCCCAATGTCAGGGCCCACCCAAAAGAGTAGGAGATAGTGCTATCCCTTGAAGTGTTGATGCACTTAGTTGGGTACCTGCCCGGGGCTCCAGCACCCGGGTAATGCCGATGAACAAAGGGATACGTCAGATCCAACGTTGTCATCGTCTGCGATGGCGTTTGCCTCCGTGTAGGGTGAATTCTGACGTGGATAATATCACCCGAGTCTCTTGTAACGGAGATGATTTGGTCCCAGACCCAGGCCGCGCTCACCGCGCGGCGTCTTCACAGTGTCCCCGACTCTAGACAGTAAAATGGGGAAGTGTCCCTATCTAGGGGCCTTCTCTGAAGTAACCACAAGCTATGATGAGCTGGGGCCTAAGGGGGATATACTAGGCCTAGTCTCAGAGTCACTGGTTCTGAGACACTACCTGCCTGATCCAGCTCCCTCTCCCGACTGGCGTGGTCCCTCAAGCACGCCAAATGTATCTTCCTAAATGCCGAGATTCTCCTAGCCCAATTGGCTGCTTGGCAACACATGGTATGCAACACCTTTGGGTGTAATGGCCGTCGCTACAGGACCTACTGTGCATGTGCAAGGTGGAGCAAGATTGCCGCCGCAACTCTATCTTCTGTTGCATGCGCGAGATGCTACTGAGCATGCGCGGTATATGGCAAGATGGCGGCGCCCTCGGTGGAACGCTGGCGACCTGCTCGCCCACTCCCTGCACCACAGAGCACAACAGCCGTCTGTCACGGGAGACCAGCACTTTTAACACATTTATACCCGGATCCTTTGACGGGGGCAAACGAAAATACTTATTCCCAAAACGAAATCTTGGAAACAAATGTCTCTAGGAGCAATTTCCCAGGAGTGGGGATTGCTCGCAAACAGAGCTGGAAACAGTCCTTGGTCAGTGGCGCTACTCGCAACCGCTGTTACTCCGCCGGGGCTGCTTCCTTCGTTCTGCTGCTGTAGTATTGGATCATCAGTTCTTACGAAATCTTTATCCTTGTTACGAATCTTGGTTACGATGTTATAGAAATGTAGAACTTAGCTGGAACTGAAGAACCAATGGGCTGCACGGATTCTTATAGGGTTAAAACTCCTGTACCTAAACTGTGCAACCAATCCCTCCATGGGAATAATTTTCCCCACCTATCGTGGAGTTGCCAATACTTAGCAAAACTGGCAGAGGCAGCTTCTCATTCTGCTAAGGGCATGCGCGAACCTCGCACCTTTGCCGCTTAGCATATGAGACCCAACCTCCTTATCTGGCGACACTCAGTCTGGGCTAGTCACCGTTTGCTAACTTGCCCGGACTTTACACTAAGATGGGGGTACTTGGGTTACACTTTCCCATTTCACACCTTAGTCGGCTTGAGCCTTTCAACTCCGGACTTTCCTAAACATCGTGGCATTGAGCCAGCGGGATGCTTTAGAACTCCGGCGCTGAATATGCTCCACTCACTTGCAGGGATTTCCTGCCATGCCTTTCTATTGACAGTGATTGCAAATTAAGTGTTTCCTCTGTCTCTGGCGTTACAAATGAAAATCCCTATATGCCTAATATGTTGGGACAATTAAAATAAGGGGACTTTCATTCACCAATCTTTATATAACTTTCTAAAAATTTCGCTATATGAATTTTCATGGTTTTACCCGACCGGCGCGCACAGCAAATCTCAGCGCTCTAGCAGCTTCCTAGCCAAAGTTAGCACAAAGCCGCTTTCAATGCTGCCAAATGCCGGACTTTAAAACCATTTTTCCTTTCTGCATGCACATGAAACAGTGCTACATTTATACACTTTAAACTTAGAAAATACATTTCTCTCTCCACATTATACCTGGTGGGAGATACACTGAACCATGGGCATATACCGGGGACCCTTAAATGTGATACTTTCCCCAGCTCAGTCTTACTATTCTGGTCTCTGCTGAAGCAGGGAAATCTCTATTGCTGGACACTCCTGGAATAGTAAGACACATACAGTTTCATCACATTTACAGTGTTTCTGCCATGACTGGTTTGCAGAGCTGACATTCCACAATTCCCCAATATGGCTCAGGGGCACCCAGCCAGGCATAATACCTTTATTATTGGCTTGGGTACCCCCTCACCGTCACATCTTCCCCCTCACACAGCCCAGAGGTAAGGGGTGGACCTGGCTACATAAATAATCAAGACACATGAGAAAGTATTATTGGGACACTCTAAAAATGATGTTTATTTACCCTCTCGGCTTATGCTTGTGGTACCTTTGATATAAAAAAACTGTGCTAGACACAGACTCAATTCTCTTTTATTGGGCTATAATGTAGCAAGGTCGGCCATCTACCAATATTTTAGGCATGGGCAAGCTCTGCTCATTAGAGATATTATCTCTAACAGAAAAGGCACATAGGGCAGGTGTATTGATACTCCGTATTGTTATAAAGTGCAGCACATTTACAGTATGTTCAGGGTCCATGCGTTCTATTTTTATGTCACCACAAATATGCCTATCTCCACTTTTTTATCAACAGAAACTTAATGGGAGGATGTGCAAACTATGGAATTAGTAGGAGGCTGACTACAGTGTACATATGCGTCACCACAAAGGCGGACCAACGTGCTAAGGGTTACCATTTGCTTGTACTTTGTGGACCGTCAACTTCACCCACTGGTATGTTAATGAGCCAAGAGGACAAAGAACTTTGAATTCGCAGCTGCATTCAATCTGAACCCCTTCAGTGTAAATCTGCGTCGCCCCAAGGGACGCCTGATGCGGCTCCCAAAGAGCTGCTCCCCTCTGCACAAAACCACAGTGCTAAGGGTTAACATTTGCTTTTTCTTTGTGGTACGTCACCCCCCCCCCCTAGAATGTTAATGAGCCAAGAGGACAAAGAACTTTGAATTCACAGCTGCAATCAATCTGAACTCCTTCAGTGCACATCTGCATTTCCCCCAAAGCGGACAGACTTTGGCACAGGAGAAGGACAGCTAAAGGGTGTGAGCCGTTTACTGCCGTTCGCTGATGTTTGGTGATGTTAAAGCTTCTCTATTTCAATCTGAAACTCACAATCCCTTTATCCCCTGTACCCAATTTTCCAGCTCTATCTGTCCATGAAATGTCTATGAATTGACTGTATAATCTCTGTTCTTTTAATGTAACCATGCAATGTTATAACTTTGTGCCAAGGACATACTTGAAAATGAGAGGTAACACTCAATGTATTAGTTCCTGGTAAAAAAAAAAAAAATTTGAAATAAAATACAATGATGAGCACGTGTCAATGCAGTAAGATACATTTTTAAAACAATTTATCTGGTAACAACTGAATGTTTTAGTGACAAACATAAGCATGCACCATTGTAATAACAGAATAACAAACCATATACAGATGTAGGCCATGTTACAGTGCTAAAACAACACATCAAACTCTAACTTTGTGTGTCATAGACCTTCAATAGGTATAACTGTTAATTTTAATTTAAGGTGTTTAATGTAATTACGTTACAATATTTCTAAGCACTTTAAAAAAGCAAATGTATAAGAAATATGAACCGGAGCTTGAACAGTAGACAAAGGCTAGGACATAGTAGCTATTTTGCTTCCTTTATTCTTTATTGTTACCTGTGGTCACTATTGAAGAAGGATCTCCAACATCTATCTTTGGAACAAACCATAGAACAGCAAATTTAGCTCAGTTATTCACATTCCCCTACAACCCAATTGTTTCTTACCCATATTTATAAGGAAATGTACGACTCTACTGTACTTACCAGGGAAGAATCAATTGGAATAATAGAGCCGCAGACAGATTTCACAACCTCTATATTAACAAACAATTGGTTAACTGCGGAAGAAGTTCATAGGCGGCTTGATAAAATGAAAGTAAATAAGCATCTGGCCCCGATGGCATACATCCAAGAGTTCTTAAGGAGTAAAGTTCAGTAATAGCCATACCATTACATTTAATATTGAAGGACTCCAGTTCCACAGGCTCAGTACCACAAGATTGGCGTAAAGCAGATGTGGTGCCTATATATACAAAGGGAGCTTGATCACAACTGGGGAATTACCTGTACAGACCTGTAAGCCTTACATCAATAACAAAGAAGCTACTTGAAGGTTTAGTACGGGATAATATTCAGGAATACCTAATGGAAAACAAAATTATTAGTAATAGTCAGCGTGGATTTATGAACGATAGGTCGTGCCAAACTAACCTTCGTTTCTTTGAGGCGGTAAGTAGGAATTTAGACCAGGGTAATGCAGTTGATGTGGTCTGCTTAGATTTTGCAAAGGATTTTGATACGGTTCCACACAAGGGGTTAGTGTAGAAAATAAAGCAAATTGTGATAAATGGAATTTTTTGAGCTCAAGCTAAATTTGTGAGTGGAGTACCTCAGGGATCGGTACTGGGACCCCTGATTTTTAACTTGTTTATTAATGACCTGGAGATTGGCATAGAGAGCAAAGTCTACCTTTGCTGATGACACAAAATGGTGTAAGGTAGTAGAATCAGAGCAGGGTGTCATTTTTCTCCAGAAGGACTTGGAGAAACTGGAAACTTGGGCATGTAAATGGCAGATGAGGTTTAATAGAGATACATTTAAGGTTATGGTTTTGGCAAACAAGAATAAACAGAAAATTTACAAATTAAATGGGGATACATTAAGAGACTCCTTGATGGAAATAGTGACAAAAATCATGCATTAGCTGCAAAAGCAAACAAGATCTTATCTTGCATTAGGCTGTGATTATACCAAAAAACGCAGGCGGTGCAAAAAAAATTGCAGAAATCCTATGTAGGTTTACATACCATTAGCGACGTGCGTGCTGCTTGGAGCTGCAGGGCGGCAGGTCCTGAAGAGATTTTGAAATTTGTTTCTGGCAGGCGACGGCTGCGTTATGCGAGTAATTCAGCCAATGAGTGTGAACTGCTCACGGCCACGCCTCCCTGTCTCCTCTCCTTGATCAAGATGCCGCTTGGCGGCAGCGTGAGGATGACGTCACCGGATAGCGCTGCCGCTCAGAGGCATCTGGTATAATCGTAGCCTTAAACGGGCAATGAATGGAAGGGATGTAAACATAATTATGCCCCTTTATAAACCATTAGCAAGACCACACCTTGACTATGGAGTACAATTTTGGGCACCACTCCTTAGAAAAGACATTATAGAACTAGAAAAAGTGCAGAGAAGAGCCACCAAATTATTAAAAGGGATGGAAAATCTGATTTATGAGGAGAGGCTAGCTGAATTGGATTTGTTTACATTAGAAAAGAGCCGTCCAAGACGGGAGATGATAAATATATACAAATATATTCGAACACAGTACAAGCTTTCACAAGAACTATTCATCCCAAGGGCAGTACAAACGACACTGGGCCTTCCCTTACGGTTAGAGGAAAGGAGATTTCTCCATCAACAAGAGTTCTTTACAGTAAGGACAGTTAAAATGTGTAATTCATTTTCCATGGAGACTGTGATGATAGATACAATAGATATGTTCAAAAAAAGGTTGGACATCTTTTTAGAAAGGAAAGATATACAGGTGTAGCCCCCTTTGCCACGTGCCTAGGGTGACTACATGCAGTGCTTTACCTGATGGCTCACAGGAGGCCGCATCCTCTGCTGCAGGGAGCCTGGGGTGTAAGGTGTATGCTAACAGCGCCTCCACCTGAAAAGGATCGTCACAAAGTGGGACAGCCCCTCCCAAGACAATATGCCCAGTAATATACACCAGAGTATGGTATAACAATATTTACTGAACACGTACTTGTAACTCAGAGAATACAATGCCACCACACCATACATATATGTACATAGATACATATCTCCACAGTACTTGGGTGTAGGGGCACGAGTGTGCAGCTGACAATTGTCACTCCCACCCCAAGTGTGTGTGACAGTGCTGCCCACAGTAAGAGTGTTGTCATTGGTGCACATTTTGTCTGCGATACCTGCTGAGCGCTCCAGCACTCGGTACCGCCAACTGATCAAAGGGGCCCATCTGTCCCGTGCCGTCGGCGGTGGCGATAGTGTTCACCTCTATGTGGGGTGGATTTCGGCTGGAGTGTCCCACCATGAAGAGAGTCTCTATACCTTGCATGGGTGATCAGGTCCCAGACCACAGGCCACAATTACTGCGCGACGTCTTGCTGTGTGTAACGTGTGCTCACCACAAACAGGACCGCGAAGCTGAGGTTGGGATGTCAGAATACACCTACCTACAACCGTGTCTGTATTGCAGCGTTGTGGTCGTGTAGCTGGGTCAGGGCTGGAGAGGTCAGAGGGGTCGTATATACTCACTGTGGTTTGGGGTTGGAGAAGTCGGATGATCGTTGTGCGTAGTCGGGGTCCAGGAGTAGAGAGGTCAGAATGGTCGTAGTGCATAGCCGAGGTCCAGGGGTCAGAGAAGGTAGAGGTCCGGGTTCAAAGGTACAAGAGATCAAGCAGAATGCACAGAGCACCGGCAGGGCAGCAGGATGCTTGAGGCAAGCACTAGTACATAAACACAAGTATATGCTCAGCCAACTTGCCTAGGGGCTGGCTGAGCATATAAAGCACAGAGAGCCAATGGGAAGGCTGCAGGCAGTGAGTCATCACACAGACTGTGAACTGATAGGCAGGGGCAGAGTGTATCCCAACTAGGGAGTAATGAAGGGAATTAGCATTAACCCCTCGAGTGTTTCTGGTCATGCGACGCCGATGTGTAGTGGAGACAGGAGTGTCCTCCGTTGCGTCATGGGAGGCGGTGCGGGGGCGGAGCCTAGGTCCGGTGCCAGCAGGAGTACTGCGGCACTCGCGCGCAGTGCATACACGAGGGGTGACAACCAAAGCCTCCCACGACGCGTCACAGGGGCGGAACCGAGGTCCAATCCTCACACTGTGTCCCTGACACTATACAACTACTGGGGAAAGGGTCCTGTCTCATGAGGCCTTTCCCTAGCGCACACAATCTATTGTGGAGTCGGGGCCTAGCTGGGTCCTATAAGGGGGTCTCTGGCCTAGTTCAGGGGTCCCTGACACCCTCTCACCCTTCTGTGTCCCAGCTCCAACTGCGCGCACGGTCCCAGCACGCCAAGTTTCTCCTGGTGCAGGTGAATGCTGCAGCCCTATTGGCTGTGCGGTGCCATGTGTCTACCAGCCCCTGGGGCTGCTGGGGTTGTAGTTACCCCTGCGGAGCTTTCTTCTAATCACTGCCTCTGTCGGGGCACTCTGCGCATGAGCGAGTTTCCACTGTGCATGCGCGGCTGATTAAAGTTGATGGCGCCCTGCGAAGGGAGCTGCCGCGGACCTCCGGCGACCCGGTCGCATCTCCAACTCCCGACGCGCTCCTGAATCCTCCCCCACACACCACTGGCCCCTGCATTAGCCTCTGCTGCCAGCCGCATCCCAGGTAAGGGCAGCCAAGAGGGACCGAGGGGGGACCTGGCCACACAGGGATATACCAAAAAAGTAAACATGGGAAGGCTGTTGATCCATGGAGTAATCTGATTGCCAATATTTGGTGTCAGGAAGGAATTTACTTTTCCCTATACGAGATATCATTGGATGATATTTCACTGGGGTTTTTGTTTGCCTTCCTCTGGATCAATATACTGTAAAAACGGATATAGGATAAAGTATCTGTCGTCTAAATTTAGCACAGGTTGAACTTGATGGCTGTATGTCTTTTTTCAACCTCATCTACTACGTAAATATGTAACTTTACATAATAGTACAGGTTGAAGATGGTGTTCTTGCAATCTCGGTTCCAAATACCCAAACCAGTTTGTAATGCCGTAGACATCATATTGAGGCTAATGTATGTTAAAAATGACAAACTTTACCCAGCATGTGCTTGAAAATGAGTTTGATAGCTTAAGGTATCTTTCCTGGTAGAACCGTTCATATGTAAACAATAAATATATATTTGCATAATTTCATGATGTGATCATTATGGTTTCGAGGTGATCCTGTAGTCATCAATTTGTGTTGATATTGTTCAGTAATAGATTTCAGTTGTTGGATTTGCAAGCAGTGGAATTAGATTTTTTTCTGTATTATTTCATAGAATAGGATCTTGTGGAAGGCACTAGGGGGATAATTCAATATATTCCAAAGTGCCAGAAACCCCCATTCAAGTAAATGTTTTTTTTTTTGGCTGATCGCAATGCAATTATGTTAAATTAGCCCCTAAGGCTGCAGCTATAAATACTCAAGACTCCAAAGGACAATTATATTTTATAAAGCAATTTATTTGATGACATCATAACTTTTAGTGACAATGATAAACCATACAGTTAAAACAAATATACAGTACATAATTTGAATGATTGCAGGTAACGGTCATTGCAGTTTAGTGTTTACAACCAATATAAGGAATATCGGCTGAGGAATATATTCATAATATGAATGAAAGGAGTCTATGTTTCAAGGCAAAGAAAAGTGTTATTTCATACACAGTACTGCAATTCACTGCCCATAGCTGTCAAATGTAAGAAGCTTGTTGGCCTTGGACATTGAAACCACCTCAAACCTGGTGGATTTGTTGATGCTTAGAGCAGGGGTGCACAAAATGGGGGCCGCAAAATTTTCTGGGGGGCCGGTGGGGTCACATTGCCATAGCAACGCGATGACACGTGATGTTGTGATGTCAGAAACACCGGAGAAAAGGTAAGGGGGTGGGGGCGCCAGCAGGGGGGGGGGGTGGGAGGGGAAGAGCAGGCAGGGGGGCGCAGACAAAACAGTTTGCGGATCCCTGGCTTAGAGGATTTCAAATAAATTACAGATGTCATACATCTCGTTTTAAACTGGAGGTCCCACGTACCGGGTGAAATGCAAATTTTCTTTTAAACAATGTAATTATTTAGAAAGATTCAATCACAAAGTAACGGTTTTACTTATTTGAATCTTGTGGGGATTTTTTTTTTTTTTTTTGCTTTTCTCCAGTTTTGCCGATTTGATGCATATCAGCTACTTATGTATATCTGTCTGAGTACTGGGGTCTTCATCATTTCTGTGCGATCAAAGAACAGAACAAAAAGAACAATTTACCTGTAGAGTTCATACTGAAACCAAAAGATATTAGATCGTAAAACCCTGCAATAACATTTGTTCACTATTGAAATGTTAACATTTTAAAAAAGGGTCTAAAAATACTTATATTTGTCCACATTTTTTCAGTGTCAATCAGCTACATTAACATCCCACTGTCCTTCACTGCTCAATTCCCCTTTAACATGTGCATTGCCCTAACTCCCCATATCATAAAGGGGACAACATTGTTGTAAAGTACGTCAATAAATTGATGCAAAAAGGCACAGAGGCTTATCCATTAAACTGTGCTAGTGCTGATCGGGGTACTAGCGCACGTGATAGTCCGGATCGGGGCACTATTGCGAGGAAACGCGGATTGCAGTCAATGGGAGTTTCCATGCACGAGTTCCCTAATCTGCACTATTGCAGTTAAATGTCTAAGCCAAACGTATTAAAAATGCCTTGATACATAGACCCCACAGTGAAAATGTGTCCAACGCTGTCATGTCCTGATGCTTGTGGACTATCTTTTATCTGTGAGGGGCACCAATCCCTTCAGAGACGTTACAATTTCACATTATAAAACAAAATACACTGTCCATTATTTCATAAAGATTTTTTTTTTGTTTGTTTTAAGACACCTTCCTTCAAACATCATATTAGTCCTAGAGAAGTGTAAATACAGTATGTCAGGGGAGGCCAACTTCAGTCCTCAAGAACCACCAACAGGCCAGGTATTAGGGATTCCCCTGTCTCAGCAGAGGTGGCTCAGTCATTATGACTGAGCCACCTGTGCTGAAGCAGGGATATCCTTACAGCCTGAGCTGTTGGTGACCCTTTAAGACTGGATTTGGCCACTCCTGCAGTTCGTCATACTGTAGGTTGTAATAGCTTTTAACAGGACCCAAATTAACGTATAGTGTACACAGCTTACAGGTCTCTTCTTACAGGAGACTTCTACCGTATGTGCATTAAAATGTGCCTGATATTGGTTAAAAATAGTTATACTTATCAAATTTGTTTAAAAAAAAAAGGCATAAATCAGAAAGATTTGAACCACTGAACACATCACTGCCATTAGCTTTTTTAGATACACTGTGGCCACAGTTTTTCACCAAATAATTGTCAATACGGCAGATTGCAAAACAAAAACTAATTGAGAGAATTTTAAGATGTGCATATAACCCGGGGAGAGAGAATATACAAATCAATATGCCTCCCATAAATTGAGGTTTACAGACACCCATCAAGGGTAATGATACAGTACAATTATTCGTTCAGTTTGTTTTCCTTTTTTTTTTTTTTTTTGTAAAATAAAATGCAAAAATAAATTCCCAATTTCAGTTCTCCCTTTTTCTTAATCATTATAAAACAAATTAAACAATAATGGAAAATAAATAATACAGTATAATGTAGGTGGCATCAACCAACAGCAAAATAATTGTATTAGCTCTTTTACACTTAAAGCAGCAGTCCCGTGAAATAGTTCATATTTATTCTTACCAAACCAGGGGGGAGGCATTTGTTACGACAGCGGTTTTCAACCTTGTAAGAATTGCAGAACCCTTTAAATGTTTTTATAAAACCGCAAAAGCGTAGTCTAGATATCATATGTATCTAAAGAATATTGAGGGTGTAAGGTGGCATATGTATTTAAAAAAAATAAAGAAATATCTTTTTAATATTACACATAGTTAAAAGCCTTAAAGCACATATTTTAGGTTTAAATTGTTAAATTGAAACAATAATTTACAGGTGTCTTAAAAAGTCATATATATATATTAATCCATTGTTGTCCTTGTGGAATCCCTGGCAGTTTCTCAGCATAGGTTGAAAACCATTTGGTTAGAATAAACTTACTGGTGCTGCTGAAAATATGGGCCATGGTTCCCAAAGCCTAATAATAAGGGTAGAGCGCCACAATATTCACCTAAAGCATTGTCAATCTGGCAAAGGAGCTACAAGCTGTCATTTTAATTTCCCAGAGACCAAGGATTTTACCACTAACTTTCTCCTTCACTGTGGGTTCTGCTGTGCTAAGAATATATAGTTCACAATAAAAACAAACAAGGGGACTGGTGCTTTAAAACAGCATTTCATGTTTGAAAAAATGCTGCAATATAAAGGAATACGGAGTATGGCTGTATGCTTCCATCTAAAGCTTATTTTCCATGGAATTCTGCTTTTATTACATTAGACACATACTGTTATACAGTATATATCATGATGTGCTTTATTCGGTTATACCCTTATATTCATTATTAACTGTAAGTCAGTCAGACCTCGGGTATCATACTTTACAGAAATCACAGAAGTTTAGGTCCGAACATCCTGACTAACCTCGTTTAAACGTTGAATTATATACCATCAGTGAGGATTTGTTAAGATATACTTGAACAACGTCTCATTCTGTAGCAGGGTGCAGGTTCGATGGAGCATCTTACAGGAACTGTTCTGTAGGACCATAGGTGCAAGACTGACAAAAACTGTACAATTATGAATATGACCCTTAAGAGTTGGGGCATACTATGCAACACGTTAATATTGATTTATGCTGTATGTATTTTTTACAGTGATCAACCCTGTTCTAAAGTTTGTCTCTAGCATTCCAAGTCTTCTCACTTTTTGCTTTTTATTCTTAACAAGAGGACAGGCTATTTTTGTATAATTCACTTGTAGTATTACAAAAATATATAAACTTACTTGGGGGTTTAGTTTGGTTTGAAGATAGTTGCCATTTTAGGGTATACCACAGATTTACATTATATATGTAGCTGATTTAATTCAATTCGGAAATATATTCAATGCCTAATTTATTTCTCCAGAATACAGTCACTAGTTTATAATCACAACAATGTGAGGGTGACTTAGTATCTGCTTGGATCCTTGTCCATTACCTTAATAGAAGTGAAACCATGATGAGCCTGTGCACTTTGCAAGTAGAACAGTAATTTGTTCGCCAAATAAACCATATAGACTGGGTCATATGCAGAAAAACTGAGTCACGCTGGATTCAGTTCAAAGAATATGGAGTCACATTAGAACTGGAGAAACAAGAAATCAAATTTCATACCTGATTATTTGATTATTCATTTATAGATTAAAATAAATGTTTGACCTGGACTCTTTGGAATGAGAATAATTGATCACATTAGAGCCATTATTCAGTAAAAGTGGAGTCACATGAGGTTCATTGCAGATAAAATGTGCAGTCACATTAGGTTCACTTTAGTAAGAATATGAAGTCACAACAGGATTTCTGCAAACCGAGTGTGGAGTCACATTAGGTTTACTCTAGACATAATGTGGAGTCTTCAAATGTAAAAAGAATTTGGATTCTTACTCGGCTCATCATAGACTGAATGTGGACCCTTTGGATTGATCATGGACAGAATATAGAGTCACTGTGGGTTTATTTGGTTGACCATGGAGAAGGTTTGTAGTTATACTGTAGATATACAGTAGTTGATGACTGTATGAAAAAGCTGTACACTATAGGCAAATGTGATTCCTAAGTTGAAAGCATCTTAAATTCCATCACCATCATGTAAAATCCATGGCTAAATTCCCAAACAGTAATTGGCAGCAAAAATGTAAGATGAAAAATCCTAGTGTAGTGGTCAGTTGCTTAAGTTCTTGGTACTCATCAGGAGGAAATGCTGGATAAGATACCAATTAGATTGTCAAATCCATATAGGTAACCATCTTCCCGGTTCCCCTCTTGCCAGGGGATACGGTGTTCAAGAGTCTGCCCTTCAGGCAGAAGTGTTGTCTTGCCAAAATCAATCAGCCACACATTAGCCCTGCCTTTCTTGTCATGCACAAACAGCAACGAGCTTCCAATCACCTACACAAAAGTAAAGAAAAGGTCTGAATCAGGTTTGCATATACCTACATCCGGCCACGAGCTTGTCAAAATATACTTTTAACTAGTACCCTGGCTTTGTAACATGCATTCAATTAACAGACAAGACAAAAAGGCATTCTTAAGTGACTAAGATAATATTTTAAAAACACCTCCCTTGTCATATATGTAACACAAACACACACATATAGAGGTCACTGTGTAAATCAGGGGTGGGCAACTCCAGTCTTCAAGGGCGACCAACAGGTCAGGTTTTAAGAATATCCTTGCTGCAGCACAGGGGCTCAATCAGTGGCTCAGTCTTCGACTGCATGACTTGTGCTGAAGCAGGGATATCCTGAAAACCTGACCCCTCGTGGCCCTTGAGGACTGGATTTGCCTACCCCTGGTGTAAATGATATCTATAGATACATATGTTTATATATCTATCTCTATTTATATATACACACACACACACACACACACATTCAGATATAGATTCTGGTAAACCCATTGCCCACCTCATGCCGTTTAAAGAATTCTGAGGATTCAATGATGGCTCTGACTTCTTCCAGTCTGTTCAGATATTTATTCTGCATAAATAAAATAAAGTTGGCATTAGCACTAAGCTATAATAGCGAAAACAACGACATTTTATACAGCACTTATAGTGTATGTAGTATGAAAATGAAATGATGTGCTGTGAAATACACAATATACTTCAGTACTGTAGCCACAGGATAGTAAAGTGACTTGCCCAAGACATTGGGGGTGATGTAACAGAGTAAAATTGGATCAAAATTGACTGTAGCGAGGTCTTTGCTCCAAGTTTTGTGACGCAATTTTAGGAATGTCTTCTGGAGGAGTTCCAGGACAACCAGACTATAAAGGATGGATCAAACTCTGTGTCTTTGTGCATCCATTTTTTATCTTGTATTTGCGTTACAAAATATTCGCCAGGATTAAGCAAAGTAAACTTTTCTGTCTCACAATTTCCATCAAGTTTAGGAAACCCTTTCTTAAATTGAATATGAAAGCAAGCAGAAAATGAAGCAACGCCTCAAACAAATGACTACTTGCACTTTCCTTACGTGAATACATCTTCCACTATTGTTTCTTTTTTTAGATATTGAACTGTTTCCCACTTCAATGGCCAGTGTCTCATCCACCACCGTGGACACATACAGCTTTTGTAGTACCATTTGCACTTGCTTTGCTATGACATCTGTGATCTACATCTACAGTACCTCATATGTCTGTTAATACAGTAATGCCCTTTAACCCTTCAGAGAACGGATTGGGTAGTAGTACTGTAATAATAATATTTTCTCCACCATACTTTTTAGTGACTGAGTTGCCAGAAATGTATTGCAAGGATTCCACCCCAATGTGTTTGACTCTGATAAGTGTGATAAATACATTTCTATGATCTCTAAATAAGTTCACAAAGTCCCACTTACCAAAATAACTGTGTTGCCCTCAATAAACTGCAGAAACACCTTATAAATCTGATCCCGGGTTTTCGTCGTCTTAAAGTTTGTGTTGCACGTTCCATCACCTTTCTAAGGACATATACAAATCCTTTCAATTACAGACTGATAGGTTATTTACTTTGTCATTGTTCCTCCAATCAGCTGTCAAACTGTGCCCCATTTGAAGAGCCTAATCATTCATTCTGTCCGCAAGAGTACATATATTTATTGTGGACAAGTCCAGTAGCCATATTATAACCAACTCTTTTATTGTTCTAGCATAATGATCATTAGAGATTTACTAAGCTTTGTCCAAGTTCGCGAATCAGGCAATATTTGCTCTTTAATCAGAAGCCAAAACGTGTGGGGCCTCATCAGAGTTTGCAGTTTATCCGCCAAGCTTTTTAATCTAGAACTCTGAAATAGGGTTCGTCACCTGCAAAAGCTGGAATGCCTTAAAAAGGCTTGGCGGAACTGCTAATTATTGGTGCAAATGTGGGATTTAGCCATTTTTTTGCTACTTTTTAAGCAATGTGAAATTTGCGACTTGCGTGAAATTTCATGCAAAATACAAAATGTGTAACTACTTTTGGACACATTCGCACAGCTCTAATAATAACTATAAACATGCATTACTACAAATATGCTTTTAACACTACAAAATGACCCGTTTCACATTATATTTCAAAACCACAAAATTATGATTTTCCAAGGCTTTTTGCAGTTTGGAAATGTATTATTTTCATGTCGCTCTGTTACAGGGTATTCTAACAACAATACAGCACAAAAGCACGCTTATCCTCAAAAACTGCATACTTATTATAAATGAAGTTTTATATTATATTGAATTTTTAGCGCAGTATTTTTTGAGGTGCTTTATTAACCCCTTCATTGTATGGTACTCACTGTATATATGGGTGAATGACTATTTATACCCACGTCTCCTAAAATAAAATATTTAATTCCACCTTCTCTTTGTCCAAAATGTTAATTCATTGCATTTCCCAGTACTTCTGCTGATTTGCAGAACAGCGTACTTGCCAACAAACTTCTGTAATGTTCTTGCTGCAGCTGCAAATTGGTGTCACAAAATAAGAATCTGTTTTTCTTATTGCAGACTATTTGAATAAAAATGTTTATTCATGCATCGTCATATAGAGATGTGTAACACTAAGCACATGTCCTCCCTCAAAAATATGGTTAAACATAGTACATTTCTTGCTTTTGCGGAACAGAATGGAGTGTTAAAAGCCTTTTTCCTCAACTACAATATAAACAAAATGTATAACATATTTAATATTATATATATATATATATATATATATATATATATATATATATATATATATATATATATATATATATATATAGACACACACACACACACACACACACACACACACACTCTGGAGTGTCCTCCGGCAAAACTCCACCCAGTAACACAGGTTCCTTCGGATGGAATTGCCCCACTAATCAGGAACGGAATGCAGCTTCACTTCTCTAGCCTGTTTTGTGATGGCACTCAACTGCTTACAACGATGACACAATTCCATCCGAAGGAACCTGTGTTACTGGTTGGAGTTTTGCCGGAGGACACACCAGAGTGTAACACCACAAACAAGGAAGCGGAGTTACGACATCTCAGAGCATTGCCATAGGAGCAGCGGCAGATTAGAGCGGTTTTGGAGAATGAGTTGTACTCATACAATGCCTGTAACACTCAGATTTTTGTGAGTTTTGAATTGTCTTGTCCAAATTTTATTACATTTTTTTAATATGTTATCACACAAGGATCAGGCGCTGTTTCTTCTCTTTTTCTGTTAGGTTACGTCAAGGGAGGTTGTTGTGCCCAAGAAGAAGGCCTCCAGTATCCGGATACACAGTTTTGTTGACCAATTCAGGTCACAATATTGGATTTTATTTATATGTTATTTGGCCATTTTCTTTTCATTTTTTATATTTTTATATATTTATATATTTTTCGTGGCATTACATGTATTTATCAGTTATTTATTGTTGTTAATATTATTAATTAGGTTTATTCTATTTTAGTGTTTGAACATTATTATTTTTCCTGGCGTTTTTGCTTTGCACAACGAGGCGTGGTCTTTCTTTTTCACATATATATATATATATATATATATATATTATTTAAATCATCGTTGAAGAGGTAAAACTCAACCAAATTTTCAGAATTTATCCCATCAAAATACTTTCCTTTTTCAATACAGAATTGTTCCTGTCAAAAAGAATATGTAATCGCCTTTTCCTCAGTATTCAAAGAATGTAGTTAATGACTTTTACAAATGAAAAAAGAGAATACTACTATGACCAATTTGATTGAGAATTTTCACTGATCTCTGGTGGGTCATTCCATCAGTGCTGATCTGTAACTTACATTCTCTACCACCTGACAATTTAATTAATCTGTTCGAGTGGTCATTTATATGAGGGGATTTAGGTACCTTGTTTAATTTCTTTTTAAACATCGTTACACAAACACTCGGTAATGTATGTTTTAAGTAATAACATTAAAAGTTATATTTTAAATCAGAGGTGTGCATTTAAGTGAATTTTCTTTGGGGTACATTGACTTATGTACTTCTTCACTTTACTGAATGACTTTTACAACGATGATATAATCACTGTTTTACACATATATATCGGTGTTTTGTGAATGTTTCAATATCCCATAAAGCTGCTTTCCCGTGCTAGAGAATGTTTTCGTACCATTCATTTGTACAGAGCTAACCTCTTCTCCAGCATTGGGAAGTGGCTTCACCCTATATTGAATAGCAGCCCATGGTAACAAGTGGAGTAACAGACGGTTGGCAATGCCTCAACTCCCATTCAAGTGAATGGAAGTCAATGTGTTTTTATCTGTCCGTTACACTTCTACTCACCATATTGAAATACGGTTCAACATGGTGAGTAGAAGAGTAACAGAGAGGTGTGAGGCTGGTTGTGGAGGGAGCGTTTATTGATTTCAGAAATTGGGTGCCTGAAAGATGGCTGCTCTCACAACCATGTGTTGAAATACCGTGATTGATATATTTATACAAATGTTCATGGAGCATTTTCAGAAGTACAGCTCAACCCCGTTATAGCGCGATCCGTTACCGCTTATAACGCGGTCTGAGCATGGCTCCCGAATTTTAAACCTCCATTTTGCCGTGCAAGAACCTTTTTCAAACCTTTGTTTAAAAAAAAAAAGACTGCACACGACAGCTGGAGAGAGAGGAGAGGCACGTGGACGGCAGAGAGGAAAGCTTCTATGAAGTGAGGAGAGAGATGCCGGTAAGTAAGGTCCTCGCGCGGCAAAATGGAGGTTTAAAAAAAATATGACTGCCGGTGAAATTTTAACGCGATCCCAGATATAACGCGGTCTAGGGGCTGTGGACCCAAAGGACCGCGTTATAACAGGGTTGAGCTGTATATTAAAAAAAGATCCAGAAAGCAAATGGAAGCTATTGAACCTCTTTGCTGCCAAACAGGCCTGAAATGCATTGGCATTAAAGGGGCTAAAGGATTGTTCCCATTTCATTTGAACACTTTGTGCTAAACTTTGAAACATGTTTATGCCACCACATAACACTTTATTTGAAATGCAAAAGGGGTAGGGAGTCTAAAAGGGACCAAAAACTCAAACATCTAGAAGTCTCACCTTTACCCCCTCAATTCTAAAGCCCAAGGTTACAGTTGAACTGATAGTCTCCCTCCACTGCATGTAGCGTGGCTTGGTCACTCCCTGCTGACCATTCTCCTCGGCTGTGGGGGCCTGTGGATCCACCTCAATCATTTTCTTGTACATGTCCTTCCTCAGCTTGGGCTTCCCACGGGCCTTGGTCAGCTCCTCTTCCAAGTACGTCCTGGATGATCAATGCAAAATGAAATGATACATTTATCCTGGTTGTGCAAGGACCAGATCACATCACTAATCCTCACCACAGAAACGCTTTACTGGCAGCAGCTTTCTACAGAGGTTATTCTAAGATGGAAAGTATTACTTTTATTACAGAGGCTAATTCTTCCTTGACCCATGAGTAAGTTTAGGATATATAGCCATGTTCATTGAGAGAGCTCTGAAAGACTGCAAGAAATTGGTTCTTAATTCAGTTAAAGCAGCAAAATGTGAAATCTTATGGGGGGGAAAAAAAAATCTTTTTTTTTAGTATTAGATTATAGACAGTCTGACAGTCTGACAGTCTGACAGTCTGACAGTCTGACAGTCTGACAGTCTGACAGTCTGACAGTCTGACAGTCTGACAGTCTGACAGTCTGACAGTCTGACAGTCTGACAGTCTGACAGTCTGACAGTCTGACAGTCTGACAGTCTGACAGTCTCTCTCTAAATGGAACAAGTATGGAAGGTAATTATCTGAACTTAATATTCTGCAATGTTCATCCATAGTACGTATCTGTACACTGCTAGGTTTTTCTTACATTCCACCCCCACAAACTATAACCTTGCAGCAGCTGTTTAACTTACAACTAATGATGTATTTTATGTTTTTCTAAAAAGCCTTTAGCTTCCGTCCAGCTATTGTCATGTTTCTGAATATTTAATAGACATATAGTGAATGAGCTACTGAACAGTGCCAATAATTATTTATGAACTTAGTATTATTTATATTGGATCTTGTTTATTTTTAAGTGTGGGTTACTTCCCAAACATAAACAAGAGCTTGCAGATCTCTACTTGAAAATTAAATATTCCAGTAATGTCTCTTTATTATAGACTAGAACATGTTGCAATACATAAAGATTTGTGGGAAAGCTTGGATATATTATACAGTATGTATCAGTGTGATAGAGTAACACACCCTTATTCCTGAGGGCCATTAAAGAGTTGTATAAACAATAAACGTGTTTATGTCTTCCTGATTGTAGCAATTAAAATACATTTCTTGTTATTTGCGCAGATTTCAGAAACTCATTAGATTTCATTACATGTTTAATCCTGAGTGTGGGTGCGGTTATCTGGCTCGCAACCTAAAAAAAGACTAAGAAAAATACTAGAAGTTATATCTTGAAATAACACTTATTATACGTTCTAAATTTTCCACATACATTAACTTTGGGTAAGGCACTGTCGCACTAACATACGCAGCTCATCTAAACTAATCCACTACTAACTCAGACCACATAATGTAGAACTATAGATTTAGCTATGGACTCTATCACTATACAGAAATGACCTATGTAATTACTTACCCATTATACAATAATAGTTGAATCCTACAAGAAATTTGTGATAGGTTGAAACACAAAAAAGGGAGAAACAATAGAAATCAGCAACAGAATCATTCCTAGTTGTGGAACAACGCTATACACAAAAGGTGCTGAGAAAGTGATAAATAGAAAATAAATCCAAGCACAACACAAAATATGACCAACCCACTGAAACAGAGGAGTTTCTGCTAATAAGTATCTTAAAAATGTTACAAACTGGGATCAAATATTGAGTACAAACATGGGCACCTCAATAAAAACCTCAATAGCACCGAAAGGAACCGTTTTAAACGCAATAGCGGCATTGGTTGTAGTGCCAAGAGACCCAGCCATTTTGTAAGCGCAGAACAACAACATAAAGCTTACAAGGTATACAATAAAATAACATGAAGTGTTACAAAAAAGTAAAGTTAAAGCTCAAGGGATAGTAGGAATTAAATTGTTAAATGCGGCATATTTTAAGACATGTTCTTAATGACTCTTTTGCATCTCTGTATCACGAACAACTGGTGTAGTTCATTTAACGTTGCGTTATTGGCTTTAAAGATATGCTGTAAGGCATTCTGTTAACCATTAAGTCACTTAGCCAAGTTTTGTGGATCTGGGCCTGTGTTTAAAAGGTAACAACCTGGACAATATTCCAGAGCTTAATATTTATGACCAGTGCTTGACAAATCACCCAAAAATCTACTCGCCGAACCAAAAAATCTACTCGCCACCTAGCCCCGCCCCTAGCCCCACTTCTAAAAAAATGGAATAAATTCCTAATAAGAGAATTGTGTGCGAGTGTGTGACTAGTCTGGGTGGGTGAATGCCTGGGTGGGTGGGCGGATGACTGACTGACTTATTGGGTGGATAACTGACTGCCTGGGTGGGTGACTGACAGCCTGGGTGGGTGACTGGCTGACAGCCTGGGTGGGTGACTGGCTGACAGCCTGGGTGGGTGACTGGCTGACAGCCTGGGTGGGTGACTGACTATCTGGGTGGGTGACTGACTGCCCCTCGACTGACTCACTGACTGCCTGGTTGGGAGGGTGACTGACTGCCTGGGTGGGTGGTAGGCTCAGAGGGGGGGCGAGACTGGTGGGCTAATTCCCATAGGAGCATTTAGTTTTCCCCTCCCCCCCGGCCCCTGGTCCCCACTGCTGCTGCCAGGGGCAGGAGGCTTGCACAGGGGGAGCCGGGTTTGCTGGCGAGGGGGGAGCCGAGTTGGAGGGCTCAAGCTTGCCACAGCGCTTCCCCTCCATCCCACGTTGGAAGCGGGTCAACAAGCAGCATTTGTGGTGCTTCCCCCACCCCCTTGCCCCCGTGGCTGCTGCCTAGGGCGGGAGGTAGGCGCGGGGGGAACAATGTTGTTGTGCGCTCACCACGGCGCGACCCCCTCCGGCCCACATTCCCCTCGCGTACCCATGCGGGCGAGGAAACAGGACCGGGGGAGAGTGAAGAAGGGGGTGGGCAATTGGGGGGGCGGCCACCAGACCCTACTCATCCAAGCCCTGCAGGCCGGACACCCTACTTCCCTGCGCACGGGGATCTCCGGCCAAAGTATTTTTTTGTGCATGCGCCGAGGACCCAAATCGCGCCGCCGCCATACCGCGCCAGCTGGCAAAATTTGTTGAGCACTGTCTATGAGTAATAGTCAACAAGGTCCTAGTAAGTGGCCCAAATTAGTTAAACCGCAACATAAAGTAATTCAAACTTCAGTCCATGAAACTCTTGGGTGACCATTGGAAGAGTCAGACTTTCGTCCACTTTCAATACTCACTCCAAATGAGTGGCTTCCAATAAATCAATAAAGTAAAATCAGAGGAATATGGAGAGGGAAGACATGAAAGAAGAGAAGAGGGACAATGTGTGAGTGAAAAAAAGGTTTCAGAGAAGATGGGAGGGTAGTAACTCAATGGTAGGTAGAGAGAGGGCATGACATTGGAGAAAATATATGGTTTCTGAAAGTTCCCACCTGACCCCCATCTTACAGTCCATAACACAAGGCTCGTCGAAGTTGGTAAGAAGGTCGTCTAGCTGAATATAACTTTCACCATCTCTTTCCACCACTCCGTGGAAGGTAGGAACACAACAGCCCAGATAATCGTTCATTAGCAGTTCAAAGCAATTCTTTTCATTCTCAGAGTAGAGTTTCAGAATTGTACCACCTGCAGCCGCTTTGAAACTCCCTATAAAACAAAGAAGAAATATAAAATTCACTCACTCTGCCATCCAATAAGTACTCAGTTGAATGGGGCTCAGCTCTTAAACATGCATTTATTATTTGGTAGACAAAATAATATCATTATACCAAATACCGGTCTCCGTCATTCAAGTTGTGGGATCTCATAGTGTAATACGTTGCTATAACTGATTTAGTAATAAAACCGATGCACATAAGAGCAGTCATTTAGAACGTCTCCATGCTCCAATGTATAATACCAATTTGTGTGTTGGGCAGTGTGTGCATCAACTTCCTATTAACAAAGAATACAATTATGCTAGGGGCGGAGTTGGAAGTGGAGTTTGGACGTTGCCTGTGGCGCACCTATTTAATATCATATGTCGTGTTAAACTACATGTACATGCCACTTTTGTGCATCGTAAATGCATCAAAATTGTCTGCTATGTTTTTCTTGGTGCAAGAAGATGCAAACATTTCTTAATGCAGTCACATGTATGAACATGACGTACACCACGCAAAGAATAAGAAAGCGTGTGCCAAATGCCAAACAAGAATAATGACATGCCAACATATGCCGCTAATGATTTTAGGTGAGAAATTGATTTTTTTACAAAATGCACTTTTTCGACTTGTTTTCAAAACAAATTTATACATAGACCCCAGTGTTTGGATTTTACTTAGGTAAAGGTAATCTGGCATAGAAACTTGGGTCACGTAAGGAGAGTTTGCCCATGTTCATGGTCCCTGAAATATTACTAGTATTAGAGCGCTGCACTTAAAACAGCATCAAGCTGCCGTTTTTTTCCTCCATTTTAATATGTGTGCCAATACAATCCACACAAGGATAAGTATTTGGCTAAGTTGCCAAATCAATCGGCGAAGATTTGGCTTGGGGGTTCACTAAAAGGCTGTCAGTGTAGTAGAAGAGGACCAAAGATGCAAAGTTCTATGTGGAAGATCATATGACCAGGCAGTCATTAGATACAATTGGTGCACTGCTAGAGAGAGGGCAGGGCTCAAAAAGGGTTGTGCCAGAGCCTGTTTCAGAAGAGGAAGGGGATGTGACTTTGCAAATGGTTGCTACAGAAACAAAAAAAATCTTGTTACTTTATAATACATTAAACATGTCATTGTAACAGGGAACTAACCCTGTCTCAATGAGGCTTCCCTAGAAAGCCTCAGTGGTCTGAGAAATCCAGCAGGTAGCTGGTTAATTGCAGCTAAAATAATTAACCAGTCTCCATCTGGTTAATCAGACCAGTGTAAAAGCCTCCGGCTGTGAAGTAACCAGGAAACGCTTAATTTGATTTCAAGACACCAAGAGAACTGACCACCAGGGTGCAGCAAACCTAGGAATCGACCAAAGGCTGGCCCTTCAACGAACACCCATCCAGACCCAGATACTGACTTGAAGGGCCACCTGCTTTGAGGTGCCTCTTGACACTTTGGAGTGATAGGCTGGCAAGAGGCTTTTCCTCCCAGCATCGATAGGGACTGGGTAAGAGAGTTAGCCCTAACACAGGGATGGACTGTTTGTTTATTGTTGTATGCTGTGCATTGTTTAAAAGGGACAGGCTAAATAAAATCATGTTTTAATTTCCCCAAAACTGTCTCTCTGAGTGTACCTCTGCACATGTCTCATACAGTGATTTAGTGTTGTTAAAAAAAAAAAATGCTACAAGTATTTTCTCATAGTACAAAACTGATTTATTAAAAAAACACACATGTAGGATATTGCTTGGACTGCAGCTTTGAGGCACACCGATTGGCTTACGTGGCGTTACCACTGATGTAAAAGAACATACACATGATAAAATGATAAAAGGAGAAAACACAGGCATTGCACCTGTGACATAGATCTCAGTTTTTTTGGTGCCTATTAAAATGTTTACTACAAACTTCTGTCATCTGAAGGAGAAAGTGGTACAAAGTATGAATATTATAATCTCCTGCATACATAAGTAATTCTAAACAAATAACAATATACAGATAACAAAGAAAGCAAAAAAGATATAAAAGTTTTTTAGAGAAGATTATATATACATATATCTGTCTACACACACCCACACACACATCTACACACCGTTATAATCTTTAGCCTTGATTACAACCACCTGCTGTATATAACTTACAAACTATAATGCATGACATCAAGTGCGGACTATCACAAAAAAAAATAGAAAAAATAGGGTAACCCCAATTATCGAGGCCACTACCAGGCACTATGGAGTGTGTTTAGGAAAGAAGGTTTGACGCCGGTATATAGGTGATGCAGGTAATAAGGCAATATATATGGGTATCTCCGATACTAACAAGGGGAGTGGGGTACTGGAAAACCGGTTAGAGGTACAAGGGGACACCTCCCAAGGGGGCGCCCCCAAGTAAATCATGGCCCGGCTACCAATATATCCTCACCTGTCTCCCCTGTGTATCGCGTGGAGGTCCCTTGAAAGCCGTTCCTGTTTGCGGCTGCAAGCGTGATCCTGGAGGTCCCTTGAAAGCCGTTCCTGTTTGCGGCTGCAAGCTTGATCCTGGAGGCTCTGTGTGCTGGGATTCTGCTTGCTGGCGTCTGCGTGCCCCAACCAGATATGACGTCACAGATGAAAAAAATAGAGATTGCTTCCGAGGTTCACAGCACTGTGCTGTGAACCTCGGAAGCAATCTCTATTTTTTTCATCTATCACAAAAAAAATCCTGCTATGCTATATAAGTTGACCAATCATTTTAATTGCAAAGGAAAAGGGAAAAAATGTTCTTTAAGTGCACATTTTTGGAGCAATTTAGGAATAAAATATAAATTATTGATA
Source organism: Ascaphus truei (assembly GCF_040206685.1). Classification (NCBI taxonomy): domain Eukaryota; kingdom Metazoa; phylum Chordata; class Amphibia; order Anura; family Ascaphidae; genus Ascaphus; species Ascaphus truei. The sequence continues at coordinate 28,626,681 of NC_134491.1, forward strand.
TTGTGGACGATGGTAATACTGTATGAGAATAAAACAAGAACCATCCTTGGGCTATGTACTGGGAACATACCAGTACAGGCAGTCACCTGCATAACGCAGCTTACCACATACATCGTTATTGCACAGTGCTTAAAAAGGCATGCCGCATCTACAGCTAAAATGCTCAATACAGTGATTTACACAATAGTTTTTCCATATACAGGGGTAGCAGTGCTAAATGTTCCCTTGGGGTACAGTTCTGGGTGGTTTATCGTGTTTTCAAGCTCCACCGCATTCAAAGCATAAAAAAACAAAAAAACATTTCTGTTCAAGTTACACAATTTACAGCATGTACAGGTTTGCATAACTAGCTGCAAATGGTTTACCGAGACCCTGTTCAGAGTGATAGTACACAGAGTTAACAGAGCATTATGGTTGTGGTTGAACTAGGATTATGGATAATATACACACACACACATAACAGTGCAGGGGGCATAGCTATGGTAGGCATAGGTATATATTGGCAACAGTTGCTATTTCTATATAAAGTTGCCATTTCATACTACAACGGCCCTTTTTTCATTCTCTTTAGGACCAAGAAAATTGGAACTTGGTTACTATCCCCGAACACCTTCTGTGACACATTGTGTATTATTTTATTAATTACCGATATTTTTTATCTGCGCCCGTTATTCATTCTGTCTGATATATACACGCTACGCCCCTTCCTAGTTTTCAGAGAGACGATCATCACGCCGCTGCTACTCGGCAGTTTTGCAAATGTTACTATCACAGGTATTCAGGGCTTTATGCATACCGTGATAGCAACGCTGTCAAAAATGGCAATTTAAACGGGACGGCGATTTTTTTTTTTATCGGCGCTAAGTGCATAAACTCCATAGTCGGACGCAAATGCACTGATTTTATCACTGCTTTGTGAATAGGCCCCAAAGTGGGGGAATCATCAAAGAGGCTAAAGTGCAATATTTTAAGTATTGTAGACAGCAGTAAAAACAGGGTAATGGATTAACTTTAATGAAATATAAAAATGATATTGATAACTATATATAAAATATAAAAATAATGATAAAATATAAAGATTTAAAAGTGTTGGGTGACAATGAGAAGATCCATAGTAAAAAGGCTAAAAAAAAATAAAAATCTATGAATAAAAAGAAGTGTGATACAATAAAAAAAATGTTTTATTTAAAAATGTAAAAAGAAAAATTAAAAAGAAAATGACCAAAGAAAGAAACAACGGTTAAGGTGAAAAGAGTTGGGATAGGACGAACTAAAAATGAATGTAAAAAAAGATAAAAATATATCAAAGAAACTTCAGAGTCTTACTTAATGAATAATGTGACTTTTTCTTCTATAATGCTGCAGTACACACAATTACGCAAAGCACTACAGTACTTACTCAATAAGTTCCTGTCTCAGAGTTTACAATCTAACTGCTGGTGCCTAAGGCACATAGGGGTAAAGTAATTTGGCCAAGAAGCTCTAGGATTTTTTTTTTTTTTAGTATGTTCTTGTATAGCGCTGTTAGTTTTATGTAGCACTTTACAGAGACATTTTGCAGACACAGGTCCCTTCCCCTTGGAGCTTACAATCTATGTTTTTTTGGTGCCTGAGGCACTAGGAGACTTGCCCAAGGTCACAAGGAGCCGACGCTGGGAATTGAACCAGGTTCCCCTGCTCCAAACTCAGTGCCCGAGTCAGTGTCTTTACACACTGAGCCGCTCCTTCTCCTATTAAAATAAATTGTTCTGCCCTGGAACAATGTACGAATTATTGTATTTACAATTAAGTATTTTGTTACAGAAAGCCAAAATCTCACTCTTTGGATCCACAGGCATAGCTATTTAGGATTATTTGTTTTCTGGTAACTTGTGTATGATTTTCTTTTTTATCCCAGATTAATTGCCTTGGTTTCCCCAGCATGTGTTACGTCTAGTAGAGGGATTGTAAATCATTAACAGCAACCCAAGGTTAGGGGCCAGACACTGCTTTTGAACACAATTCATTAGGTTCTTCCCAATGCTGCTAATCTGTAAAACACAAGCACTACCTGAACTGCAAAATGTACAGCATTTTTACAATGCTTGTTTGAAGAGTAGCACGTGTAAATTCCACACCAAGCAACCAAAGGAGAAAGATTAGATTGAAGGGGAAGCTTTTAGGCTGGTACAGTATATATGGCATGCAGTGGTTGAGCTCTCTTGAGTGTTTATCTTATCGACATCGTTCCCGTTGCTCTCTTGCGTAAGAGTAATAGCCACCTCATTGTTTCTGTGATGTGATATGACCTGGGCCACATTTTATAACTCTGTCATGGTGAAAGTAAATTCCCCAAACTGACTAAAATTTAATGTGAGCTTTTTATCAAATCGGCGCTGTTTTTCAGTGCAACACAACCCTGCCTAGAATATTATATGGACGTAGGAGAACCAACAGACGTGTGCTTCTTTGTGTTGTACTGTTTTAGTTGTTCTTTTCTGCTAATTGACAGAAAGGAATAGAGCTCTAGAGCTATACTGTACTGGTGAATTCAGCCTGAAGTTAAAAAACTGATGAAAATGGTTTAATTTTAATTATTGGAAAACAAAAGAACAGATCCTGCGCTCCTACCAATTTGGGCTAAAATATACCAGTGACATGTTTACATTTATATGCTACGTCTGTGTGACAAAGGAGTCATTTGGCTGCATCTTTTCATCAAAACATGATTCAAACCTGCCAATCATGTCAAGGTAGACTCCGTTTCGCAGGTACCTACACCGAATATTTGTAATTTCTTATTGTCCTGTGGACTAAACGTTGTGAAATATGCGAGTGCCCTGAAGGGGTTAAATAAATTAAGCATATGCTTTTGTGATTTAGTGCAATTAAAAGCTGGCCAAAGCCAGTATCAGAGTTCCCTTATTATAAAGGTAAACTGTGAGTGCACAGTTGAGTGTCCTCTCTTATGGTGGCCTTTCTTTCTCCCACACTCCGCGCCCTGATGACAGGGGTGGAGGTGTGGGTTTATTCCTCTTCTCTCTCTGCCATGCACCTTGGTCATAGCAGGGACTGTCCGTTCGAGAGAGTGGTGTACAGGCTAGGAAGTCTATGATATGAATGACATGTTTGATCAAGTATGTAGACCATATTTCTTGTAGCAGGGGAGTACATATTAGGGCATTTGACATGTGGCATATAAATACAGTACTAACATATACAATGTAATGCACATCAAACAGATGACAAATCAACAAGCAAAAATACCTGGAGTAGTAGGATGCTCCTATAGATAGGCAGTACAGCCACTGCCAATGAAATATGCAATGAAAAACATCCAAGCACACACTAATATTTTTTAAAAAGGGATTAGCTTAATTTATTGTGACATACTCCAAGCAACGTTTTGGCCAATCATGCATTGGTTGGAGGATGTCACAAAAAATTAAGCTAATCCCTTTTTCAACAACATTGGTGTGCGCTTGAACTTTTTTCATTGTATATAAATGCTAAACCATTTTAGAAGGGAATACATTCCTTTGTAATGAGGAACAGTGGTTGTGACTGGTTCTGCTTAAAGCATTGTGCAATTAAATTGTGCATCAAGCTGAAATGTCAGAACATGGAGCAGTGAACAATGTATTATACTGTAGGCAAAGATACTGATAGATTCTGAGGACTGGTATGTGGGTGGGCTGTATTTCGTATTTTTGGGGGGGAAGGCTATTCGGATAAATATATGCAATAGTGGCATATATTAATTTACACTGATAGAATAGTTTGATTACTGCATGAATAAATCTGAATCACCTTTACAGTATGTGTATTACAATTGTATCCTGTTATAGTTCACTAATTTATCCATGTAGTAAGTGCATCATCAGGGGTTAAAACTAGAATCTAAAGAGGTTAAACCATTATCAGAAGGACATAGAAACTCAGCAAATGTGTATAGGATACTGACAAAGCTATCGAAACTTTTTACTATGTTCCTACAGTAATTTATCTGTATAAAATCAATCTAAAAATAAAAAAAGTAAATAAAACAATCTGATAGCAAACTACACACAATCAGTCAACCACTCTACATCAGAAAGTCCATACTTCATGTCACTTTCAGCAACCATACACACAACTTGCCCAATAAGAATCAAACATCAATCACACACCTGAACCTGAAAAGCAGCACACGGACGTGGCAGATGAACACATTAAAAGGCAACTAACAATGAACCAAGCATAAGTAATACAAAGTTATGCAAGAAATCATTGTGCATATGTGGAATATGTGAAGAACGGCCACTGAATAAATTATTCTTGTGACCTGAAGTAAGCCACTCGCATTACATCTTGCTTTGGGAGGCATGAGGTTACCTAGGGCGTGAAGTAAATCCTTTCTTCAAAGGACGGTCGTCTGTCTGTGTGTGTGTTCTTGAAAGTGAGTCCCCTTACCTGTGTGCCCAGCAAGTTGCACCCAGCGTCTTTTGAAGGGGCTGATGATGGGAAGATTCACAATCGTTCTAATTTTCTGCCAGGATTTATTCTGCAAGAAAAACAAACGATCAGAATGGCATGGATTAATATACCTTTTGGTTTTCAGTGTTTTCCTTTAGCTTGTAGTCGGTTTTTAGCTTGTATTTATTCTGCAAGAGCAGGGAATACCGGGATAATTAGTAGAAAAACAATTAAACATATGGAATCTCTCACAATATAAGGCTGAGTCCAGGGTCAGCGCTTGCATGCTGACGCTTGTCAGTGAGCCCCTGCAGCCGCAATGAGAGCGGCTTTAGCAGGGGCTCGCGGATGCGTCCGCAGACGTGCGGAGGCGTAGGTCTTATACAATTTTTAGTTTTTCGCGCTCACGGGAGCGCAAGGCCGTTCACGTGAGCGGTTCGCCCAATGAGGGCGAACCAGCTCAGTGACGTCACTGGCCCGCCCCCCGACACGCCCCCGGCGGCGTGCGAACTAAGGCCAGGGAAAGCACCCGCTTTCCCTCAGCCTCAGCACGGCTGCAGTCTCTATGGACTCAGCCTAATAAAGGGTCAAAAATAGCAATAGGCAAAGCTAAACAAAAGATACATTAAGTATGATTGATCATATTACAATACTGTAACTACCATTGAGATTTCGGTCAACTCCTTACATGATCCATTTGCCCAGGCACTACATCAACGTATGAGTCGTTTAGTTATCTAATGTTCCTATAACACGAGTTAGAAACCAACATTGACCCTTTGAGTGCCAGAGGGGCCGATCCCAGGCAGTATTGTGTCCTCAGCTTGTGGGGAGAACATGCTTAATAAGGCCGCCCCAACTGCACCTCAGTGTGTGCAGACAGCATGAGTAATAACTATCAATTGCTGTGGGGGGCTTCCAAAGTCACACCCCATAACGCCTTGCTGCTGTGGGTGCAAAGCATTGTGGAAGTCAACTTTGGCAGGTCCTGTTATTATTGACAGGTATACCCCCCACGCTAAGGTGCAGTTTCGGGCCTTACTAAGTGCACAGTCACTAACACAGGCGCAGGAACCCATTATATACTATTTGGGATCCGCTATTACAGATTTTCATTTGGTGAACCCCTTTGTCACACCTCACAAATCACTAGGGGTTCCTGCATTCCCAGTTGGGAATCACTGGTCTAGCCCATAAGCAGAATTTATTTCTATTGATTTAGAAAGGCGACTGGGTCAAAGGGAGGCCCTCCTTTTACAGGCAAAGCATTATTATTATTATTTTAAGTATTAGTATAAGCAGCCCATCCTATGAGATTTACAAATCAGAGCGCTGCATTTTCTCAAAATACAAACAATCAATTCCCTGGGCACAAGTTCTACTATTCCTGACACACATGTAGCCATCGCAGTGCTGGGGGTCCAACGTCACCATATAGCCACCGGACCTCCGGCACTTTTGTGTCATGCGACGGCTCTTGCAGTAATCGCGACTAGACTAGCACCGAAAGTGGAGGGGGCTGCACCACTTCTGTTTTGATTAGGCTGGGCACTTCCATTGGGGCAAACAGCCCCGACTTTCCCTAGAAAACGAGCATATGCCCATACGTCATTAGGCTAATGTAAAGGTTATTATGCTGCGAAGGCGTCTTGCGCTTACTGGGAAAGGAAAGGGTTAGGGTAATATAAAGGTTATTATGCTGCGAAGGCATATTAGGGTTAGGGTAATATAAAGGTTATTATGCTGAGAAGGCATATTAGGGTTAGGGTTATATAAAGGTTATTATGCTGCGAAGGCGTCTTGCGCTTACTAGGAAAGGTTTCAGCTCCATTCATTTTAATCTTCCCTAGCAAACGAAAACCGTGGCTTCACAACTCCACAAACCAAAACAGAGCATTGTTATCATGGGCCTCTGTAATTTTGGGACTCTAAACCAGAGGTGGCCAAACCCAGTCCTCAAGGGCCACCAACAGATTAGGTTTTCTTTCAGACTATCCCAGCTTCAGCACAGGTGGCTCAATCAGCGGTTCATTCGTCGACTGAGTAGCCCGTGAGGACTGGAGTTGGCCACTCCTGCTGTAGTGCATTTATACGGGTAAAAACAAAGTGAGCAAAGATTACTGCCATTATTTCACAGTCCAGGCGCGGCTGCTCCTTTATTACACTTCTGCTTGATAAAAATGAGTAGTTTGCCTTTTTTTGGTTTGTATTTGGATAGTTTCTTTACAAGTTTAGTAGGAAGGAGCGTTTAGTTTCATATTGAAGGAGCAGTTCCTGCCCCCAGACTCACCTTGTTTGTTTACGTAGGATGGGAAGCAGGGGTCCCGGGAGCTAAACCGTTAATTTCAAGCTTCTTGGTTGTGTAAATCCCCTGCATCACGTTGGCCAATAGGAAGCCACAATGGACATCACAGGAGATTTAACCCGCCATTTTTTGTTCACCTGGAAGTTAAGGTACCAGTGCTCTCTTTACAGGTATGTAGCTCGGGAACCAGAAACATGGTAATTTCAGCTCCGGGGACCCCATGGATCTCACATACATAAAAAAAGGGGGGATGGGGTACAAAATAAAATAAAATAAAAAAGACCTTTAATACAGTACATACAAATAATAACATCAACAAGCCCTAGGCCTAGTTATAATGAGAGCAGTGCTCTCTATTATCACTTGTTGTGTTTATCCTTAGCCAAAGAGTTCAAGTCAATATACAGTATGTTAAGACATATAGATGACAAAAACAAAAATGTGACAACTTATTGCTCACACTTTCCATTCAACAATTTCTGTTTCTATCTTAAATTTGCTTTATCAGCACTATATACAAGTTAGTCAGTTGGAAAACAATAACTCCCAACATTTTTGATTCATATTGTAAAAAGCATAATACCCCAGCGTTTTAAAACTGCAATCCCACGTTACAGTCCAGAAAACAGAATTTAGTTAAAAAAATGTTACAGTCTAACTGGCTTCCCTAAACAAATGTAACTGTGCTAACAGCAAAGGTTTGGCTGCTTTCATTTGATTTGAAAAACTAATTACAATCTGTTTCTTAGGGGCCTCTGAATAGGGAAGTGTTTGTCAATCAAGTGTATTAGTTACCCTTATCCCACCCTGTCCTTATCAGAGGTAATAAAGATGAGAGGGAGGAGAGGTAGGGGAAGAGAGGGGAGGGAGAGGGAGGAGAGGTAGGGGAGGGAGAGGGAAGAGAGGTAGGGGAGGGAGAGGGAGGAGAGGTAGGGGAGGGAGGGGAAGGAGCTCTGGCTGTACAAGCACTTGCTGAATACCCAGTGTTTATGTATCAGGTGTATAGTATTAGCCGCGGAGCTACTCATATGCTTTGTTAAGCAAGTGTGTTTTAAGGTGGGTCTTAAAGGTGGATAGAGAGGGTGCTAGTCGGGTATTGAGGGGAAGGGCATTCCAGAGGTGTGGGGCTGTCAGTGAGAAAGTTTTAAGGCGGAAGAGGGCTTTAGATATATGAAGATATATTTAATAGCTTTTCAAACCTTTCCCAAGAATCTAACATCATAGGATACAAAATGCACATTGTTGTCTGCAGGGTCAAGTCACTCTCATACATAAGGTTCTCTCTCGTAACACTCTCACTGTCGGCCGTTGCAGTTTGCGCAATGCTTTTTCAGGGAGAAATATGACTTAACGTTACATTATTGGCCAATGATTGCTTAGACTAGAATAAGGCTGCATGATGTAAAGCTCTTAGGTCTAAATTCAGTTTAGAAATGCTATCTCACAACAATATAACATTCCTTCTTAAAAGATGAACTTCCTTCTTGAAAGATGGACAAAATTAGAATCAACTGACAAACTACTATTTTGGCTATGTTTAAAAAAAAACAAAAAAAACATCATACATCAAAAAATACTATCAAACCATTAAAGACTTTTAACTTGTGGTATTTATTCTGTATTCGTTTTGTTTTCAGTCATGCCCAATGTTCTGCTGTGATACAGCAATCGTCAGCATTACATGAAAACTACACATAGAGAACTTCTGAATTACTTCATTCAACCTGTGCTAAATTTAGATGACAGCTACTTAACCTATATTTGTATTTACAGTATACTGATCCAGAGTTCAACAAAAAAAACCTGTGACACATCAAATGAAGTCTAAATAATGACAAATCGGATTTCTCCCTGGATCAACATCCTTCCCATGTTTCCTTATTTGGAATATCCTTGTATACATTTCCTTTCTAAAAAGATATCCAACCTTTTTTTGGATATATCTATTGTATCTGCCATCACAGTCTCCACGGGTAATGAATTCCACATTTTAACTGCCCTTACTATAAAGAACCCTTTCCTTTGTTGTGGGCAAAATCTCCTTTTCTACCACCTTAAGGGTTGACCGCTTGTCCTTTGTACTGCCCTCGGGATGAATAACTTTCTTGAAAGCTCCTTGTATTGACCATGAATATATTTGTATATGAAATCCCCTCTTGCCTAGCTTCTTCTCATAAGTCAAATTTTCCACCCCCTTCATTCATTTGGTGGCCCTTCTCTGTACTTGTTCTAGTTCAAAATTATATTTTTTATGGTGTGATGCCAAAACTGTACTCCGTATTCAAGGTGATGTCTTACTAATACTTTATATAGTGGCATAGTAATGCTTTCTTCCCTTCCGTCTATACCTGGTTTAAGGGTATATAGGGTAACGGGTGCTCCAATAGTCCAGGAAATAGATTCAATAATCTTCATCAAGAATATCATGGAATAATGGCTTTCCTTATTTAAAGAGGGTATACTACTAGGTGAGTAACAATAATTTCAACTTTCTTAGGCCTCCTGAAGGTAACAGAAAAATGATGTCCTCACTTCGCCACACCCCATTGGAGACAATAGTATAATAAAAATCCACAAAAGAACTCACCAAAGTTTATAGTAAATCTTGTCAAATAAATTCCTTGGAGGCGTGTCCAGCTGCAGGTATGGATCAACACAGCAGAGAAAATGCAAAAAATTCATAAAGCAAAAAAATGCATAAAGCAGCGCATTGCCCAGAGAAATTGGGAAACAGGTGGTATAAAAAATGACAAAATGGCTAAAAATGACCCCCTATTATAGTGCCAATCATTATGTTTAATTTAAAATATTGGCGCCAAAAAACGGGTGCGTGTGACGTCATTACGGGTGTGTGCACACTCCCGCGAGCGTGTCCGTCCACGTGTATGCACAACCCCATAGCGAGCGCGTGCACGCTCCCCCGAGCACCCCGCTATGAGGGGTCATGGATCCCACACTACCCCCGCTCCCCCAATGACACCAGTGCTGGTTCGCCTATATGACTGAGGAAGGAGAGAAAGGGCACACACCCGCAATCGGGCTCGAGGAGACACATGCACTGTGGCTATAACAGGCGCGTGCACTTCCTTCCAAGCCGAGTCAGACAGAGACCCGATCTCTCCCCGCCCCCCAGTAACGTCAACATAAAGCAAAAAAAGTTCCAAACATATTGACATCAGTTCTGCATTAGACATCCCTTTAACAGTACCATAAAGATAAACATTAAGTTGACACAGAGATGCATAATAATACAGAGGGGATATAAACATGAGGCTTTACAGTTAGCCTTTGAGGAGGTGGCCTCTATTGATAGACAATCCCTATTTGACAAATTGAGAGGGACATCCCGAACGAATCAAGTAGATTTAAAACAGAACTACGATAAAAGGAAGAAAAAAAATATAATAAAAATGTATACAGAAACTCTTCAAACAATAGACATGAGCAGGAGAATATTGTTAAGGAGATTGGGATGTCATCAATGTTTATAACCCAATGTAATAGAAATAGTGATGAGATTCAGTACATAATGCGCAAACATTGGGACCTTTGATGGATGGATTACAGCCCGAGGAACATTGTAGACAAGGGCCCACGCTTCGTCTACAGACGAGCAAATACCATAGCCACATCAGTATCCCCTAGTATTGTTAACACTCCTGAAATTTCAGCTCATGATTTTACAACTAAAGGCTCCTTCAGATGTGGGGGTTGTAAGATCTGACACTTGATGAAACCATCATCTTGTTTTTCGGCCTCTAATTCTAACCAAACATTCCCTATCAAGTCTTTTATTAATTGTGATTCACAATTTGTCATATATTTGCTAACCTGCGGATTGAATTATGTAGGTCGAACTACAAGGGCTCTTAAAACAAAAGTGATGGAACATCAGAGACTAATAAAGAAGAAAGACTGTTCACACCCCGTATCAAAGCATTTCATGGAGTGCCAGTTGGGGGGTATACGGAATCTAACTGTTATGGGCATAGAAAAAGGTGACATTAAAAGAAAGAGGAGGTAACAAACTCAATTTGTTAGACAGAAGGGAGGCCTATTGGATCTTCATGTTGAAGACACGGTCACCTTATGGCCTCAATATAGAGTGGAACCTCAGTCACTTTTTGAACTGATATGCCGTTCCCCCCCCCCTTTTTCTCCTTGATCTATGGTATCATATGAAGAAAATTATGTTATATTTACTGATTATTTATTTTTCCTGTCTTTTTCTCTCCCTCCCTTTCTTTTCCCCCCTCGAATGTACAATTATTAGGGTCTTATTAAAAGAAAAAGGAAATCTTAAAAGAAGTTTAAAGCTCTTTATAAATTGTTCCTTGAGTCACCGATTGATTATATTTCCTTAAGAGGATTATACAAATTTATAAAATTATTTTTCTTTAGAATATTGTAGACATTGAAGTCATCAAGAATAGACATGTATAACCGAAACATACAATAGCTGGTCCTCAATTAGGAGGTGTATTACACATAAGTAGATATTATATTCTAAAGGATATTCTATATTCTACATATACAGTATATATTTATTTATAGCTATTTTAAAAATCTAACTCATCCTCAGAAGTCAAAATTCAAGTAGTGTATATTTGTTTTTTTCTGGGAAAGAGGAGTTTGTATCTAGTTTGTTTGTTTGTTTTGTGTAAATGGTGTTTGTTTTTGCCTTAGGAGGGACCATCTATATGAAAATTGGGATATATGTTTAATCAAAGATGCCTTCAGTATTTTCTCATACTGTTAGTAGGTCCCAACTTGCCAATTATGTATCTCTGTGTCAACTTAATGTTTGTCTTTACTGTACTGTTAAAGGGATGTCTAATGCAGAACTGATGTAAATATGTTTGGACCTTATTTTGCTGTATAATGATGTTACTAGGGGCGGGGAGAGATCGGGTCTCTGTCTGACTCGGCTTGGAAGGACGTGCACGCGCCTGTTATAGCGACAGTGCATGTGTCTCCTCGAGCCTGATTGCGGGTGTGTGCCCTTTCTCTTCTCCCCTCAGTCCTATAGGCGAACCAGCACTGGCGACATTGGGGGAGCGGGGGGAGCGTGGGATCCATGACCATGGGGGAGCATGCACGCCATGACCCCATGACCATCCATGACCATGGGGGAGCATGCAAGCGCTCGCGATGGGGTTGTGCATACACGTGGACGGGCACACTTGCGGGAGCGTGCACGCGCCCACAATGACGTCATGCGCACCCGTTTTTTGGTGCCAAAATTTGAAATTAAAACATAATGGTTGGTACTATAATAGGGGGTTCCTCAGGCAGCACACCATACTCCTTCATAAAGCACGTTTGGTGTGAAACGGGTAGGAGGTCCACACCTTTTTTGTAATCCTGGTTGGGCAATACATTTTTCATACCACCTGTTTCCCAATTTCTCTGGGCAGTGCGCTGCTTTATGTATTTTTTGCTTTATGCATTTTTTTGCATTTTCTCTGCTGTGTTGATCCATACCTGGTTTAATGCAAGATAACATCTTATTTGCCTTTACAGCTGCTGCTTGACATTGGGCACTATTACTAAGGCTGCTCTCTAGAAGCACCCCTAAATGCTTATCCATCAAGGATTGACCTAATTTTGCCCCATATAATTTGTAAGTAGTCTGTTTATTCTTGCTTCCTAAGTGCATAAACATACATTTATCTGTATTAAAGTTTCCAGTTTACCCAAGTCTTTCTGCAGATAAAATTACATCTTGCTCTGATTTTACTACCTTACACAATTTAGTGTCATCAGAAAAGATGGAGACTTTGCTCCCGATGCCAACCTCAAGGTCATTAATAAACAAGTTAGAAAGCACGGGTCCCTGTACCGATCCCTGAGGTACTCTACTCACGACTTTAAGCCCAACAATAAGCTATTATTACTTTAAGATGAATAATACTGCCTTTTAATTGTATGTACACTCTTCTGAATATACTGGAGGTGCCAAGCAAAACAAAACAGGATTGAAACTAAGGAATCTTTTCATTCCATTCCCCACTATAGCCCTCCACTATAGCCCTCTTGGTGTATTTTTCACTCCTATGTAGTAGTAAATACTCCTATATACAGTATGTAGGGAATTATTCTGTGTAATGTGGGTTTCTATCAGTCTCCCGTTGCATAACTGAACCCTGCACTGATTTATCATAAAAAAGTCCTATTGAAGGCAATGGTTTTGATTACTGTGATAAAAGTAGTGCAGTTTTTGCACTGGTTCAGGAACAGTTTTGCAGCCAAGAGACTTTGATGCATAGAGCTCATAGTATCAAAGCACTTTGCTCCAAGTGTATCAGTTTGGTAATTGGCGAGTGTAACCTGTAAACAGACATGTTACCCAGTGCACATATTATAATGGGATGTATAACGTTCTCAGGCTATCGTGCTAGATGGGAGAAACCTTTATGCTTATTAGACTGGGCCAGATGTAGGAAGTTTGACAAATAAGATTCTTACACAGAGCAAAACACTTAGGCTCCGTCCCAGCTGGCGCTGAGCGAGCGGTGCTTGCCGTTTTTAATTACATAAATGTATATGTACAAGCCCCTGCTCACGCGGTGCCTGCGCGCTCGTGCACGCATGCTCACTCAAGCTTGGCGCTCGAGTAAACAATTTTTTTTTACTTTGAAGCGCGCTCAACTTGCCCGCAACGCCCCCCGCGCGCGCTTGCGAAATAGCCAGAACACCCGGAGCTCATGCTTGGAGAGCTGGTGACGTCACCGCTCTCAAGCATGAGCGCGGTCAGCGCCAGCGGAGACGCAGCCTTAGCAATTGCGCCAAAGCATACTTTCTTTGCATTGATATATTCTCCATTTAAAGGTTCAAATCAATAAAAAATAAAAAATTTCAGGAAAACAAAAATGTACGCAATCTCAGACACACACATTACTCCGTATTTCCTTTTTTGTTACATTTGTCCTGAGAGATAATACATTAAATACAAATCATTAGGCAGCAAAACACTTATTTCCTATTCAAATAACCATTTACTAGCATATAATAAATCTCAGTTAAATCATTACAAAGTAGTGAAGAGACAACTAAACAAAAAAGGTGACGATGACATGTAGCCATGCAACATATGGTATGACACAGATTGGGCCTTTAATGAGCAACTGTTTACACATGTCCTGTAAGAACACAGTGGGGTTATGCATCAAAACTGCACCCGATTTAAAAAAGAGATAGGCCCCATAGAATACTGTACAATATGATTTTTTGCTTCCATAAATTTGATGCATATTGTTGATCCAGTTTGTCCCAGTTTTACAGCCTGGCATAATATTATAACACATAATGGGAATAAGCGCTTCAGACATAAAACAATAGGGAAAGTTGTCACTACCCCGAAGAGCTTACAATTAAAGTGGTAAGTGGGGAGAACATACAGAGACTGAAGGAGGGTGTTCTGGTAAGTGTGTCGGCAAGGGGTAAGGTGAGTGCATATGAGATGTATAGTGGAGCTACCCATATGTTTCGTTAAAGAGATGTTTTATAGGAAAGGTCTTAAATGTGGATTGAGAGGTGCCAGTTGGATATTGAGGGGAAGGGCATTCCAGTGGTGTGGAGCAGTGAGTAAGGCTAAGGCCCCGCTGCACGCGCCCGCACGGCAAGCTTGCTTGCCGGCGGCGCGTGCAAGTCACTGCACCGCGATTTGCGGTCTGCAGTGAACTGTGTTGCGTGCTGGGGGGGGCGTTGCCAAACGGGTCGGGTGGGCAGGGGCAATGACGAGGGGGGGCGGCCATGTTGTGTGTCAGGGAGGAGGGGAATCCGTTCTAAACAGGGACTCATTCTGGCCACAATACATACAGCTCCCAGCAAATTAGGAAATAAATAATAAAGCAGAAGTTTGTTCCCCCATCCTGCTAATGGTTTCGGACCTCTTGCGTCCCCCTGTCCCCCCCCCCCCCCACACACACACACACACACTTCCCCCCCTACCTTTTGGAGGGAGGGAGAACCATGCACGGCTGCCTCAGACTTCCCTCACAAGCCGCCTCCCTCCCGCTGTAGCTCCTTCCTACTCCCCTCATTGGTTGACGCGTGCACCACGTGACGCGTCAGCGTTGCAAAGCACAAGGAGGTGGTAGCTCCAGCAGGCTGACGCGTCACAGTACGCAGTCAGCCCTGCCGGATGGAAGAAGCGGGGACAAGGACCATTCGGGTAAGGTGCTGGTGGCCTGTAGCCGCGCGCGCCGCGGGACCAAGGCCTAAGGTTTTAGGCAGGAGAGGGCTTTAGATACAAAAGGAGTAGACAGGGTAGCGAAAGATTAGGTCGGAGCAGAAGAGTGTATATCCTTAAAAAAGAGTGGAGGAGAATTTTGAAAGTGATAGAGAGTTTAATAAGAAGCCAGGAGAGGGATTTCAGCAGGGGAGACGCTGAGACAGATTTAGGAGTAAAGTGATTGTAGCAGCAGC
The DNA here is from genome assembly GCF_040206685.1 of Ascaphus truei. NCBI lineage: Eukaryota > Metazoa > Chordata > Amphibia > Anura > Ascaphidae > Ascaphus > Ascaphus truei. The sequence goes on from NC_134491.1 coordinate 28,641,850, forward strand.
GTTTAGGATAGATTGTAGGGGAGACATGTTCTGCTGACCATAGCTACTACAATGGTACATGATCTCCTTGAAATACATGAAAGTTTTTTACATGGTACAGAAGGGAAGCATATCTGAGAGAAAGAGAAGTGCTAGAACAAGAAGTCATGCTTCAAAATGTGCGGTTTTGAGGTTTAGGGGAAACGTAAGGAAGTATTTCACAGAACGGGTGGGGGATTTGTGGAATAGCCTCCCAATAGTGAAGGTAGAGGCCAATACAGTAAGGAAATTAAAATATACATGTGATAGACGCAATGTTATCTTAAATATGGAAAATAATAATCTAATAGTGCCCGAGACTGGACTTGGCAACGGATATTGACAGCCTTTTTTTGTTGTTGAGGGGGTGTAAACAATCTTTTTAGTACATACCACGAACATCTGTACGCATAGTGCGGTGTATTTTTGTGTGCTACAAAAAAGAAAGAAAGAACTGTTCACTATACTTTCTCTTGAAACACAAGGATCTAAAACAGTTTTAGTGAATGTAGCTGTAGCAGCTAAGGCTATTCACCAGAATGGGGCATGTGCAAAACCCCTGTTGACATCACACAAACAATATACCTTTCTACAAACAATTTTGGATGCCAAATAAGCAACATCTACCTATGGGAATATATCGAGAGAGAAAAAGTTTTCATTTGCGTCAATTTGCTCCTGCTACATATGGATATGACCGTTTAACTGCTGAACAAGGAACAGTATAGATTCTAGCACTTGCTAATGCGCTTACAGTAAAAAAAACAAACATTTGTAATAGGGATAGGTTAGATTTACCTATGCGTCAGATTAAATAAACACATATCTGAGCAAGTGTATGCATACTCCTATTACTAAAATATGAATTATAGGTGTGTTCATACGGCTTGTAGATACTGTACATAAAACTGTGTAGATAATGACAACTTTATTTGGAATCAGAGTGTTTGTCTAAGTAAAGACTGAGGGCCCATCTAAGGAAAAGTATCAGAGAAGGAGGAAGGGAGTGAGACAAATCCTAAATAGCATTATAGGTAGTAAAAAGTATATATTTATATTAACTGTGAAGAGTCTATTCTTATCCCCAAATATACAGATGTAGTGATAACACAACATATCCCGTTAAACTCAGACTAACTACCCCAAGAGCTTCCCCAAGATTCCATAGCAGTGATAACACTAAATGTATACCCCCTCATCACACTAGAGGGTACAATTAAGCTGGTTACACCTCTAATATAAACATTTCAGTGATCATAAAAGAGTAGACATCTAGATAAGTGAATTTTACATCAACTGATTGTAGGTTCCTCAAGTGAAGATTTCTGAATGTCTTGGCATCTGAAAATATAATCGAGGCAGCCCAACAATGCACAACTAAACTAGGGGTACAATTGTCATAAAACAGATTTTTGAACTGGTTATAATTTTTTTTCAAAGATACACATATAATGTGTTAAAGGAGAAACCCAGTGAACTATGGCTTTAAAAATATATGTTGGTAAAGGGTACCATATTACTTTTGAGGCTGGTGTTTTTTATTTTTTATTAAAGGGGCTTACTTTTCCATCTTAAATTTCTGGGGAAGCAGCCGGTGACCTGAGATATAAAAATGGTGGCTAAGGAAAGCATATTATAGGTAGAATATAGGTCGATTGAAAAGCATAGGCTAAGATCATTAGCCTTTTATGTCCCAAAGCAGCTGACACTAGTAAAGGTCACAGCAACTTTGGGATAGCTGTAAATTAAAATGTAAAATGTTGTTCTTTATAATACAGGATGACCCTGTGGGACTCAAACCCCCCTATGTACAAAGTAAATTGTACCAGATGTATCTAAGAAAAAATCCTATTAATTGCAATATTTTTGGCCCCCAGAATTGCACCAATTTTGCCTTTATACATATGCTCCTTATTGCTTTAGATAGGATTGCACATTAAAATATAAATATTTTTTAATGGGACAAAGTTTGATATTTGTTCTTGCTGGATTTCGAGTTAAAAATAAAATTTAAAAAAAATCACCTATACTTTCACTGCTCCTCCTTTTGGCAGCCGAAAAATGTTGGCATACTGCTTGTATAACTAAAAAAGGTGTAACTTGCAGGTTGAGTTTTGCTACTCGTTTGGGTGGGGCATTTATGAGTAACTTACAGGAATGCATTGTGCCGAGGCGAGATCAGACAGGTAACTACAAAACACAGGCAGCTATAAGTAAATAAAATATGTACCAAAGAGCACAGACTTCTGGTAAACTTTTAACTTGCCCTTTTCTCGCTCTCTGATCAACATCAAATATACTGCATATCCAATTCCACATTTTATTGTTCTACAGTAATAAACAGTTTCATCAATTGGTTCTGGCATTTTTCTTGTTACAGTAAGTGTTTCTCACAAATACAAAGAGAGTGTTCAGCTAAATTTGTTTGCTTTGTTGCAAATTTTGATGCCATTTAGGAGACCAACATGAGAGTACTTCAAAGATGAAATTAAAGTATATAGAGATTTAAAACATTCTAAGCTCTCTACAAGTGTTCATCTTCACTAAGGCCTCGGGCATGGTCAGCGCTTATGCGCTGACCCGTGCTGAGGCAAGGATAGGGGTACTCTGTCAACAACACTAATGGGTTCGACCAGCGTATGAGTAGACTGCGATGGAACACCAAATGACAATATGTCATGACGTAATGATGTATACAACGATGCTGATGTTACAAACAAGAATCAGCACTGAGGCACACAGTCATCTGGGGTGTTGGAAGGGGGTATAAATAGATTCTGATTTCTACTATCATACAATTACTATTGCTAAGCTGAAGAGCCCTGCAGGTCAGAAACATCAGCTGTATCCATGACATCTGCTCTACAATAAACCTGCATCTTCATAATTTGGTGTGCCAGGCGCCTTGCAAGGGATTATGAGCCATATCTACTAAAAAGTACTGGAATGTGTCTTATGGAGTAGCACTGCTTATTAAATATAGCCTGTGTGTGTGTGTATATATGTATATATACAGCTCAACCCCGTAATAGTGCGATCCACTACAACGCGGATCCGATTATGATGAGGTGTCAGCGTGGCTCCCATTTTTAACCCCCCCCCCCCCCCGTGTGTTTGTTTTCCTCAGTTACAATCGCTTTTGGAAGGAAATATCTACTTTTCTTGTTTTGCTCAAGAACATACATACATATACACACACACACACACACACACACACACACACACACACACACACACACGTAAATATCTACTCTATTAAACAATTCCTAAGAGCATTACCAGGCACGTAAATGCAGTGTGGAATTCTGACATTCTAAATGTGATGGGTGATAGAGAAATAAATGCTATTATGTATAATATTCCTCCATTATCATTTCATTGTAAAAAAATAATAATAATAATAACATATTTCAACCTTATCTGATGGACAGCAAGAATTGGTATTCAGAACAGAACGTGTCCTCCCATGCGTTTCACACACAAATGTTGCACTTTCTGTTCTGAATACCACTTCTTAATGTTCTAATAAAGACTTTACTATTTTTTCACTAGCTGGGTTCCTGTTTTGTCCTTTTTGGATGTTTTGGATTTTTCGTGAGTGTCCTGGAACACTGTTACAGTCTTACTTGTACTTCCTGCTTTCGGTGGCACCCGGGGGGAGGGGTGGGAGTAGGTTTCTTCATTGCCGCGGATGTGCATTTTGAATCTCCACAGACGCGGGACTCAGAGCTTTATGAGAGGGTCTACACTAGGAGGTAAGAAGTTTCCTTTTGCCTCGAAAACCCCACACTCATTCCCCTGACGGAGCGACAGAACACAAAATCCCAGCAAGCTATTTTTGGGAACCCCTGAGCCCCCACAAAATATATGACGGAGCGAAACAGATTTCTATCATTAATGGAATTTTACTTGTGTCGGGATTCGGACGTACCATTCCTCCCCCCGGTCATTATTTACCTTCCCTCACCAGAATCAGCAAAATCCAGAGCTTACGACAGCACTACTCTCCACTTATCTGAAGGACATCTCACCTACAGATAACACACCACCATATTTAAATGTTGTCCATGTACAAGTTTCTGTTTTTTTGTACCATAGAACAGAGGCTAGGAACCATTTGAGGGTTAAATACAGATATACATGCATTCATTTTCACCCCCTGTATAAATAGCCCAAGAGCCTGGTGTCAGAAAAAAGGCAGCCAGTAAAAACTCCCGTGGTGATGAAATATAACGGCTCTGTGTGAGAAATAGAAGCAATGACCCTACAGTTCATACACTGGTTGAGAGACAGAATTGAGCAAAGTCATTTTAGACATGTTTGTACAGTATTGATCATTTTGGTCTTTATTTAATCGCTTTGAAGAGAGACAATCCTCAAAACTCCACCATGGGTCCCACAGATTACTTACAGAGGTAGTCAATGTTATTGCACACTGCAGCTATTATGACTGAGCCACATGTGCTGAAGCAGTGATATACTGGAAACCCAACCTGTTAGTGGCCGTTGAGGACTGGGGTTGGCCACCTCTGCTATAGATGTTTCAGGCTCGTAAACAATACACGAAACTGCAGTGCATGAACTATAGATGTTAATGAGTGCGTTTGTTAAAATATTCTACTGTGGCAGGATACTCAACAAAATGCAGCAAGCAGACATCAACATATAGCAGTGTGAAAGGGAAGTGGTTAGCAGGTTAAAATGCCATATGAAGGGAGGGATTCCCCTCGCACAGTGTAAGAGATATAAATAAAGTATATGGTATATAGTCATTTCTATGAAGGATGTTTCCTAATCTCTCTCACCTCTATGTCCCCTGTATTCCGTTCTCCGGCTCTCTCACGCACTGCGACCCATATTAAATATAGTGAGAATTCCACAGGAATGGAAATTCATGCATCATTAACAGCGTGTTCCCCTTTTCACCATACTGAATAAACGGAGTGTGTGATACCAGCTAATGAAGAGCACACATCAAGCAACAGGGGGAAAAAAAAACTATTGCAGCGCATCTAATTTGTCTGAAATTATAATTATTTACATTTTTATTATTATGTTTATTTGCTTGTCATCTCCCACAATCCCTGCCTGCAGTGGAAGCACTATATGCTAAAAGATAATGGTAAACGACAGGGTCGCAGACCCGTGTGAGATGTGAATGTGCCACAAGTGATATTTTTATTTACTGTATCATTTATTGGCTAAACTACAGATTAGTAAACAGGGGTCCATTTTTATAAATAGAAGTAAAAAAGCTTTATCAAAATAAAGTAACCTATTCACAGTGATGAATTACATTTTATTTTCCTATTTTCTGTGCCCCACTCAGTATCACTCACCAACACTGCAGCTTATTCAAAGGGGCAAAGTGGAAGCCGTAATCAGCTCTCGACTGCAACAACTAGTTCTACTACACGTGTTGTGTCAGTGCAGTGTCATGTAACTAATCTGTCCCATTGCCCCAGCTAATTGAGGTTTCAATCATCCATATAGACGTTCAATCATCCATATAGACGTTCAATCATCCATATAGACGTTTCCATAGTGTCTGCCACATGCAGCCCTGTGTACAGTATGTGTTTGTAACTCATTCATTGCAAAGCTCTGAAATCTATGGTTTCATCAACTGACATCAACCCTGCAAAGATTATCTAGAACACCTTGTACAGAAGCAGAAAAATAAACATTGCACAAAGCTGCATGCAAGGTGAGCTAGCAGTTGTTGCTGTCGTGGATGGATTACTGTAGGTATGCTTTTCTGCTTGTTCTGTATACAAATGTCTCCTTCAATTTGTCATTACATTCCTATTTTTTTTTTTTAAATTCTGATAACACTGTATTGTTAAATTAGACAGAAGTGGTCCATTTTGGAAAATATGTTAACAAGAATTATTTGCGGAGGCTCTTATAAGTAGCCTTTGTGATTTTTGGAATAAAACCTCTCCACGAATTAGCTGCGATGATAAAAGCTTTGCTTTTGCGTTTTTTCTCAGTTTGGAATAAGTCTGCAAGTCGGTGTCTGGTAACCTAATTTAAGTGAGCCACATACAGCACAAATGTACCCTTTTACTATGTTCAAAAGTGAAGTATATTGCACTCATTTGTTAAAAGTTGATCCTGCAAATGTTTGTTAACACTGTAACGTGGAGGTTACCATCTCACTCTGTCCTTTCCAAGCTGGTCTTTGGCTGTGTGCTTTAAGTAACATATTGAAGCTGTAACAACGCAAGACTGCACACTTAAAATGAACCACTGACAAGGACATGTACAGTTCCCTACTATGCTACTGTATTCTGATACCAAGCATTTTTATCTGCTACGGTTACTGCAAACTGTAGGCTTCCTCCCCCAGGCACATCAAGCTTCTCATTAGTATAAAAACAGAGCGAGGACATTGACTGCTGCCTTTGCCTGCTTCATATCCTGTTTCTGCTTTCAGTAATGGCCAAGGGTGTATCTTACTAATCTTCTTTATAAAAAAAAAAAAAAAGAAGAAAAGAAAGCAGGTGTATCCTTCATTCACATCCTGTTTGTACCACAACTACAGCTGGGTTAAGCCGTCAAGTAACAAAAGCTTGTCATTAGAAGCAGCATTTAATTCAGTTACAGAACTACCCAAACCTCCAGCCAGTGCTATGTACCAAGGTGACCCTATTAATGCTGTGATCCATGTCAATGAAAACCTTCAGTCAAACTTGTCATGTTTCGTACATTTGACAAAAGTCTCAGGTTTATATTGGCTCAGGACAGGTACATTTTATTTCTGTCCGAAAATCAGAGAAACACAAATAATGTTGTGCATTATAAGCTGTTGTTAATTAACACTTATCTAACTCATCCTATTGCTTCTTACAAACACTCCAGGTATCACTTACTGGCACGAGCAGATCAAAATTGTTCCTTTTTAAAGACTCACATAAAGGGGCCTATTCACTAAACAGTGATAAGTGGCTTAATGCACGTAAAATGCCCTTATAGCGTGATATTGCCTGCTTTGCTATTCACTAAACAGTGATAACAGGGCAGTATCGCTCTATAACGACCTTTAACACCGAGGAAAAAAAGTCATCCGACAAGCCAAAAAAAGCCCAAAATTGCTTTATTTATTTTTGGCCAGTAACTGCTAATCACTACGTAGTGATAAGCATATCGAACTTTAAAATCTTGCAATATTTTGTCACCAGCTAAAGGCTTGTGCTAAAGATATTGCAAGATGCATAAAAGCCTTTTATTTTATTTTTACTGCACAGGAGTGATACCGGAAATCAAGGGGGTGTCCACAGGCCTCTGAGCGTGTCCACAGGTCTCCGCAGGTCCCCTCCAGTAGGGGGTAGTTGCCTAACCACCCACCCTGGGGAAACTACCCCCACCCTTCAACTCTAGTCCTCAAGACACCCCTAACAGGTCAGGTTTTCAGGATATCCCTGCTTCAGCACAGGTGGCTCAATCAGTGGCTCAGTCAAAGACTGCACCACTTGTGCTGAAGCAGGGATATCCTTAAAACCTGATCTGTTGGTCTTGATGACTGGAGTTGAGAACCCATGATATAACCTATTTAACTCCAGATAAGTTTTTAAGGAGAATTATATGCACAAATGTGTATGATACTGTAAATACAGAAATATGCATTATAAATGCAGAAATAACTGCAGCAACCATTTCAACTATTTTATCCTCCCCCCAGGTAGAAAATACAAGATATATCAATTATATAATACTAGGAACATAGGGGACATTTATAGACCAGGATATGTAAAAGGCTCGAAAATGGAATAATATTGTATTGTATGTATTGTATGTCTTTATTTATATAGCGCCATTAATGTACATAGCGCTTCACAGTAGTAATACATGTGGTAATCATATAAATAACAAATAATATAAATAACAGGTCATGGGAATAAGTGCTTCAGACATAAACGTAACATTTAGGAAGAGGAGTCCCTGCTCCGAGGAGCTTACAATCTAATTGGTATGTAGGAGGAACGTACAGAGACAGTAGGAGGGCATTTTGGCAAGTGCTTCTGCAGGGGGCCAAGCTTTATGTATCCTGTGTCTAGTAATATCTACGCTGTTACTCATTCTTCTTAATAGATTAAAATATTTCAACCTTTAGCACTGCCAATGTTACAACTTGTATAATGTTTTCCTCTAAATCTGGTCACTATGGGAGTGGTTAACAAACACACAGATACCCAGTAAGCTCATTTAAGCCCCAAAAGTTACCACAAAAAATATATATGTATATAAATGCCAAAAAGGAGTGCTACTGGGCATGGCAATATATACTACAAACAAACACAAACAGAGCCCAGTGCTACATCCAATGGCAAAAATACACAGTGAAATACCTATATATCTCTTGAATAAAAGGGTCATTTAGTTTAACACTTTGGCCAAAGCATTGTAAGCCTGTGAGCCCCTCCAAGGCATGACCATAATTCACAGGTCCTAACACTGATTAAAATTCTTAATAACCTGTACAATACTAGGAAGAATGATCATAATTAATCTGTCATAATCAGCTGCATGGTTCTAAATCTGATTGAAATTCTTATTTCACAAATCAGAAAAATGGCTACCGCTCACCTAAAGTGTCCTATTTAACTTATGTGCTGGTAATCAAAAGATAGGGTGCATACAGGAAGGGTATGTACTAGAAAACGGTGAAAGGACACAGCAGTGTCCTAAAAGATTCCTATTTGCACTCGCTAAACCAGAAATGCTAGGCTGGGAAAGATTCAATCCTTGGAGTAACCTCCATAGCCATACATAACCAATATTAAAATCACATTTATTTAACATATATACAAGAAATCTTCATAATTAAAATGCCACTATGTGGCTCAAGGGGGGGGGGGCACAGAGAGAAGGATGAGTCGTCAGTGAGTGCTTATAAACTCATCTAGACAATGAGAAACTCCAATTATATTCAGGGCAATGTACACATAATATATACTCCTTCTTGAGCTCTCTACAACAATTCACTGTATGCTAGCAGTTCTGCGAGTACCCTATATACTATAAACGGAAGTCCACAAGGGTAGAGATAGCTGCTGTATTGGTAATCCCCTATGGGGCTATTTAGTCCTTGTATGGCGTCACCCTATATAATATGCAAATAACAAAGTGTATGCACCCCCAGTTCTGACACTTTGTAAGCATGTATCAGGTATATGGGGTACCGTAATAGTAGTAGTATGTTTTTGCAAGTAGGCTAAATTAAGGCGCGCCGTCCAGTTTGCAGTTACCCGTCAGGGCGTCACTATCATTGACATGGCGCCGCCACTACTTTAAACAAGTGCTTCGCTGTGCCTGGGGGTTGGTGCAGCCTTTTGTGGCTATAAATACCAATGCACAAATGGTCTACCACAGTATTAGGCTTCTTCTTGTAAGTATACGACCTGATAGTCTCTCAGAGCTGTGTGCTCGCTCTCGATCTCTCTGTGCTCACGGATGACGTCACCGGAAGTGCGTCATCACGTACCGACGTACGTTTCACGCTCGTGGGCGCTTCGTCAGGGCAATGGGAGTGACTATTCTAATCTCCTCCCTGCTTTATGTACTGGAAGGTCGGAGGCGTGTGTCGTCTCTCGTCCAATCCAGTAAGTGTATAACTAGGGGGACAGGTGTATCTGGTCTTCCATGATGGAGTGTAATGATGGTTGTCCACCTAGCGTGTACTCATGTTGCCTTGGCAACTTGTCTGAGTAAAGAATGAGATGCTATGTGTTCTCATATACTGCAGGAGTGGTTTCACATAGTCAGTCTGGCATGTGTTGTGTGATTTCTGTAGTGAACACATATATATATATATTGAAATCGAAAGGTCAGGAAATGGCAGACTCTCAAGGATGATTATACATTTAGCATGCTATGAACCTCTATAAGTGGTAAGTATATGTGTATTTTGATCTTGACCATTTGTCATAGCAGTCCCAAATAAGTATAAATTATGGGGTTATTCATGTTAGATCTCTTTTGGTGTGTCAGTAGTGTAGAAATAATACCCTGACTAATGTCCACCTATAGAGTCAATATGGACGTCTTGAGCTTAAGACTCTATTTAACTAAAACTCCATCCGTGTCTACTGGGCTAGGTGGTAAAGTTATCACATATTCACCCCATAATTTATAATGGTATTGTGGACAACGTGATATCAGTAGTGTAGGAATGATACCCTGACTAATGTCCACCTATAGAGTCAATATGGACGTTCTTGAGCTTAAGACTCTATTTAACTAAAGCTCCAGCCGTATCTACTGAGGTAGGTGGTTTAGTTATCTCACACTCACCCCATGATCAATAGTGGTGATGTTGACATCCTGATATGAGGATTTAACTGTCTCTGTATAGTAAGAGTGTACTTATTTGGGGGAGACCGCTATATGTCAATACGGTCATGCTGGGGGTAAGTACCCCTGCAATTGCCATCCTGCAAATCATCCTTGTTAGCCTAAATATTGTCATCCTCAGATGTTCTGACCTATTCAAGGGTTATATATTTTGCATGCTATGAACCTCTATAAGTGGTAAGTATATGTGTATTTTAATTTTGACCATTTGTCATAGCAGTCCCAAATAAGTATAAATTATGGGGTTATTAATGTTGGATCTCTTTTGGTGTGTCAGTAGTGTAGAAATAATACCCTGACTAATGTCCACCTATAGAGTCAATATGGACGTCTTGAGCTTAAGACTCTATTTAACTAAAACTCCATCCGTGTCTACTGGGCTAGGTGGTAAAGTTATCATATATTCACCCCATAATTTATAATGGTATTGTGGACAAAATGATATCAGTAGTGTAGAAATGATACCCTGACTAATGTCCACCTATAGAGTCAATATGGACGTTCTTGAGCTTAAGACTCTATTTAACTAAAGCTCCAGCCGTATCTACTGAGGTAGGTGGTTTAGTTATCTCACACTCACCCCATGATCTATAGTGGTGATGTTGACATCCTGATATGAGGATTAAACTGTCTCTGTAGAGTAAGGGTGTACTTATTTGGGGGAGACCGCTATATGTCAATACGGTCATGCTGGTGGTAAGTACCCCTGCAATTGCCATCCTGCAAATCATCCTTGTTAGCCTAAATATTGTCATCCTCAGATGTTCTGACCTATTCATGGGGCAGATGGAAATGTAACCTTATAAAAATGCCGAATAAATATACCCCTCATTGAGACCTCCTGGTTGCAGAGTCTGCAGCGTGAATATCCATTGACACTCACGCTGCATCAGACGTCTATCCCAGTTACCCTTTCGGGGACCCCAGGGTAGGTGTTCAATCCCGCAGAAGGTGAGGAATTTGGGGTCACCGTTATGCTCACCTAGTACGTGACGGGCGACGGGGGTGTCTTTTTTATTCCTTATAGACCCCAGATGTTCTAGGACCCTTACTTTTAGGGCCCGATGTGTCTTTCCTACGTAGCGTGCGCCACATCTACACGTAATGAGGTATATAACCCCTTCAGACAGACAGTTAATATGGTTCTTGATGATGTAGGCACTGCTTAGTGGTTGTGGAATGGTTTTAGTTACCTTCATATATGGGCAGGCCTTGCACCGGCCACACGGGTACGACCCTGTGGGTATCCTGTCTCCCAGCCATGTTCGAGGTTTAGTTTCTCTGTAGTGACTGTGCACTAGTCTGTCCTTGAGGTTTCTCGCTCTTCTGCAGGTCATTGTTGGTGTGTCTCTAAGGACTTGTTTCAAATCCGCATCATTAGTAAGGATATGCCAATGTTTGGCAAAGATCTTTCTCAGATCCTGCCACCGGTTGTTATATGTCCCAATATATCGTATTGTTTTGTTTGGTTGTGTTTGAAGGCGCTGCCTGTCAACTAGAAGTTGGGCTCGAGGTGTGTTATTGGCCCTCTTTTTTGCCCTGCGGACGTTGTTTTTGGAGTAACCACGGGAGGTGAATCTAGCAGTCATATCATCAGCCTGTCTCCTGAATTCATCTAAGGTTGAGCAATTCCTGCGTAACCTTAGGAATTGTCCCGTGGGGATGTTCTGAATAATGTGTTTGGGGTGATGGCTATCAGCCCTCAGGAGACTATTGGTCGCTGTTTCTTTCCTGTAGATAGTTGTTACTAACTTGCCGTCGTTCTGTTTGCTGATGGTTAAGTCAAGGAAGTTCAAAGTAGTATCATTTATGTCAGAGGTGAGTCTTAGATTATGATCATTGGTATTAAGGACATCAATAAATTGTTTCAGAAGGGGGGTGGGGCCTTTCCATAAGAGGAAGATATCATCAATATAGCGCCCCCACCATTCTATGATGATATGACTGCTAGATTCACCTCCCGTGGTTACTCCAAAAACAACGTCCGCAGGGCAAAAAAGAGGGCCAATAACACACCTCGAGCCCAGCTTCTAGTTGACAGGCAGCGCCTTCAAACACAACCAAACAAAACAATACGATATATTGGGACATATAACAACCGGTGGCAGGATCTGAGAAAGATCTTTGCCAAACATTGGCATATCCTTACTAATGATGCGGATTTGAAACAAGTCCTTAGAGACACACCAACAATGACCTGTAGATGAGCGAGAAACCTCAAGGACAGACTAGTGCACAGTCACTACAGAGAAACTAAACCTCGAACATGGCTGGGAGACAGGATACCCACAGGGTCGTACCCGTGTGGCCGGTGCAAGGCCTGCCCATATATGAAGGTAACTAAAACCATTCCACAACCACTAAGCAGTGCCTACATCATCAAGAACCATATTAACTGTCTGTCTGAAGGGGTTATATACCTCATTACGTGTAGATGTGGCGCACGCTACGTAGGAAAGACACATCGGGCCCTAAAAGTAAGGGTCCTAGAACATCTGGGGTCTATAAGGAATAAAAAAGACACCCCCGTCGCCCGTCACGTACTAGGTGAGCATAACGGTGACCCCAAATTCCTCACCTTCTGCGGGATTGAACACCTACCCTGGGGTCCCCGAAAGGGTAACTGGGATAGACGTCTGATGCAGCGTGAGTGTCAATGGATATTCACGCTGCAGACTCTGCAACCAGGAGGTCTCAATGAGGGGTATATTTATTCGGCATTTTTATAAGGTTACATTTCCATCTGCCCCATGAATAGGTCAGAACATCTGAGGATGACAATATTTAGGCTAACAAGGATGATTTGAAGGATGGCAATTGCAGGGGTACTTACCACCAGCATGACCGTATTGACATATAGCGGTCTCCCCCAAATAAGTACACCCTTACTCTACAGAGACAGTTTAATCCTCATATCAGGATGTCAACATCACCACTATAGATCATGGGGTGAGTGTGAGATAACTAAACCACCTACCTCAGTAGATACGGCTGGAGCTTTAGTTAAATAGAGTCTTAAGCTCAAGAACGTCCATATTGACTCTATAGGTGGACATTAGTCAGGGTATCATTTCTACACTACTGATATCATTTTGTCCACAATACCATTATAAATTATGGGGTGAATATATGATAACTTTACCACCTAGCCCAGTAGACACGGATGGAGTTTTAGTTAAATAGAGTCTTAAGCTCAAGACGTCCATATTGACTCTATAGGTGGACATTAGTCAGGGTATTATTTCTACACTACTGACACACCAAAAGAGATCCAACATTAATAACCCCATAATTTATACTTATTTGGGACTGCTATGACAAATGGTCAAAATTAAAATACACATATACTTACCACTTATAGAGGTTCATAGCATGCAAAATATATAACCCTTGAATAGGTCAGAACATCTGAGGATGACAATATTTAGGCTAACAAGGATGATTTGCAGGATGGCAATTGCAGGGGTACTTACCCCCAGCATGACCGTATTGACATATAGCGGTCTCCCCCAAATAAGTACACTCTTACTATACAGAGACAGTTAAATCCTCATATCAGGATGTCAACATCACCACTATTGATCATGGGGTGAGTGTGAGATAACTAAACCACCTACCTCAGTAGATACGGCTGGAGCTTTAGTTAAATAGAGTCTTAAGCTCAAGAACGTCCATATTGACTCTATAGGTGGACATTAGTCAGGGTATCATTCCTACACTACTGATATCACGTTGTCCACAATACCATTATAAATTATGGGGTGAATATGTGATAACTTTACCACCTAGCCCAGTAGACACGGATGGAGTTTTAGTTAAATAGAGTCTTAAGCTCAAGACGTCCATATTGACTCTATAGGTGGACATTAGTCAGGGTATTATTTCTACACTACTGACACACCAAAAGAGATCTAACATGAATAACCCCATAATTTATACTTATTTGGGACTGCTATGACAAATGGTCAAGATCAAAATACACATATACTTACCACTTATAGAGGTTCATAGCATGCTAAATGTATAATCATCCTTGAGAGTCTGCCATTTCCTGACCTTTCGATTTCAATATATATATATATGTGTTCACTACAGAAATCACACAACACATGCCAGACTGACTATGTGAAACCACTCCTGCAGTATATGAGAACACATAGCATCTCATTCTTTACTCAGACAAGTTGCCAAGGCAACATGAGTACACGCTAGGTGGACAACCATCATTACACTCCATCATGGAAGACCAGATACACCTGTCCCCCTAGTTATACACTTACTGGATTGGACGAGAGACGACACACGCCTCCGACCTTCCAGTACATAAAGCAGGGAGGAGATTAGAATAGTCACTCCCATTGCCCTGACGAAGCGCCCACGAGCGTGAAACGTACGTCGGTACGTGATGACGCACTTCCGGTGACGTCATCCGTGAGCACAGAGAGATCGAGAGCGAGCACACAGCTCTGAGAGACTATCAGGTCGTATACTTACAAGAAGAAGCCTAATACTGTGGTAGACCATTTGTGCATTGGTATTTATAGCCACAAAAGGCTGCACCAACCCCCAGGCACAGCGAAGCACTTGTTTAAAGTAGTGGCGGCGCCATGTCAATGATAGTGACGCCCTGACGGGTAACTGCAAACTGGACGGCGCGCCTTAATTTAGCCTACTTGCAAAAACATACTACTACTATTACGGTACCCCATATACCTGATACATGCTTACAAAGTGTCAGAACTGGGGGTGCATACACTTTGTTATTTGCATATTATATAGGGTGACGCCATACAAGGACTAAATAG
Source organism: Ascaphus truei (assembly GCF_040206685.1). Taxonomy (NCBI): domain Eukaryota; kingdom Metazoa; phylum Chordata; class Amphibia; order Anura; family Ascaphidae; genus Ascaphus; species Ascaphus truei. The sequence goes on from NC_134491.1 coordinate 28,657,029, forward strand.
CCCCATAGGGGATTACCAATACAGCAGCTATCTCTACCCTTGTGGACTTCCGTTTATAGTATATAGGGTACTCGCAGAACTGCTAGCATACAGTGAATTGTTGTAGAGAGCTCAAGAAGGAGTATATATTATGTGTACATTGCCCTGAATATAATTGGAGTTTCTCATTGTCTAGATGAGTTTATAAGCACTCACTGACGACTCATCCTTCTCTCTGTGCCCCCCCCCCCTTGAGCCACATAGTGGCATTTTAATTATGAAGATTTCTTGTATATATGTTAAATAAATGTGATTTTAATATTGGTTATGTATGGCTATGGAGGTTACTCCAAGGATTGAATCTTTCCCAGCCTAGCATTTCTGGTTTAGCGAGTGCAAATAGGAATCTTTTAGGCCACTGCTGTGAAATTCTTATTTACCTGGACAATACCAGGAAGAATACTCTGTATTAGATCTGTCGCAGTCAGCTGCATGCAAAGACCTGTGACAGGAAAATAAGAATTTCAATCAGATTTAGAACCATGCAGCTGATTACGACAGATCAATTATGATCATTCTTCCTAGTATTGTACAGGTTATTAAGAATTTTAATCTGTGTTAGGACCTGTGAATTATGGTCATGCCTTGGAGGGGCTCACAGGCTTACAATGCTTTGGCCAAAGTGTTAAACTAAATGACCCTTTTATTCAAGAGATATATAGGTATTTCACTGTGTATTTTTGCCACTCTATGTAGCACTGGGCTCTGTTTGTGTTTGTTTGTAGCACTATGGGAGTGGCCGAATAAATCTCTCCTACCCACACACAATATCATTTGGCATCACCACCATGACAATATTATCTGATTAGTGACATCAACCTCATAACACACAACAAATTATAAGAAGAGAAAGGAGAAGCCTGCTACATAGTGGCATCACAGGTTTCCAGCCTAATGTTATTGAGCATTGTTTTAATTTTCACATTTTCTTTCTAACTGCATCAATTACCAACATTTAAACATGTCAATGCCATTGGTTCAATTTGGTTCTAGGAGAGACTGCAGCATTAAATTATATCTACCGTACAGAGCAAGAGCATAATATACAGATGTAGCAAAGATTATTGCACCCGCGGATAATGCAGAATATTACAGATTCTCCATAGCATTCAATGTCGGTGATAACACATAATATTACAGAATATCCCATTATAAACGTAGCACATTTGCTACATCTGTACTTGATTAGACCACATTGTAACGCCAGGGGAATGTTTCAACAGTTAAATTCATTCAAAAAGAATGTTTATTTAGGCATGGGCATCATAGTCATCGGGAAAGCAATATAGTTAAATGACCCGCAATCCTTAAACATTCAAAGGATTTGCAAACTCTACACCTGCTTGTTTATGTCAAGTCCAGAGCCACATATACTTCTCTAAAACAACACCCCATTGGAAGGGCTACATGTAGTTAGTTTTACCTGCTCAGTTGTGTGTAATCAGACTTAACCTCTTCTGAGATATGTAAATGTCAACACTGCATACGACATTGTTATCTAATGGGGCGTTGTGTTTGCCCTTTGGAAAAAACCACATCCTTTGGTAATCACTCACTTCAGTAACCAGTCACTTTAAACAAAGCGATTACATTTCGTTGGACAGTGTATGAAAAACCTTAATCTCTCCCTCCCGTACAATTTTACTACCCCTCTCGTATACCCTTTGCAATCTTACATGCAAAACACTGGACTGAGATGGCAAATGACTACACGCTGTTAAATCAGCAATCTCACTTTGCACTGATGTAAGATGATACAGTATCTGCAAGGCTCACTGTGAGGTGCTTTATAAGTTATAACTCATTTTCATAAAAGGTATGTTATTGATAAACGTAATGAACCAGAAGTACAAAATTCTCTGGTATTTGCTGACACTTCATTTCGGTAGTTGTACATGGTTGAAAGGGTATATATCAGTGCTATGTCCATGATGTGGGTGAACACGGTTTCTTCAATAGACAAAAAAAAAAAGGTTCATAACTTTTAAATAAGGAAAAACATAATCATGTGACCATATGTCCAGCTGGTCTCAGCTGTTTTGGAGGTCACTGGCTCCTCCCTCCCAGGGTTCAAGCTCACCCCTCCCAACTTTCCAAGTAAGCAGGTTTTCTTTTCATGCAGCTGGTTGTGACAGGTTCAAATGCTGGGACCATTCTTCCTCTAATTATAGAGGAACACACACATTCCCAGTAAGCTCAAACCCCAATACTCAAGCCTTTGACACATATACACAATTATATATACACATATACATATATATACATATACACACATACATATTTTTTGTCACTTTTTTTACCCACCATAACTTAAATAAGTATGGTAAAACCCATCCTCATTTTTTGCTTCATTTTTGCATAGCCAGTATAACCAAACCCACACTGATGAGACCCATTAAGGTCGAAACGGCTGTCTGTGGGTGGGTTTATTGGATATGCATCTGAACCCTGGCTGTGCTAAAAGCTGTGACAATGCAGCAATCTTAAGCCTATAGGGAACCATGTTAAAAATGGTTTTGAAGCAAAAGGTGACACTGTGTGCTCATTTGCATGTCATTTCCCAGAATCCCTTGCTGCAGTGGAAGTGCTGTGTGCTGGGTGATAATGGCGAAAGGCAGGGTTGCAGACCTGTCTAAGACATGCAAATGAGCATACAGTAATATTTCCATTTGCTGTGGAGGGTTTTTGTCACTTTTTTTACCCACCATAACTTAAGTGTGTGTGTAAGTGTGTGTGTGTGTGTGTGTATATATATATATATATATATATATATATATATATATATATATATATATATATATATATATATATATATACACACATATATATATACACATATATATATATATATATATATATATATACACATATATATATATATATATATATATATATATATATATATACACACACACACACACACACACACACACACACACACAGCCACCACCTCACCTGGACTCCGTCGGAATGGCCCTCAAGCCGGCTTGTTGGTTCTCTCCCCTGACTGAACGGAATCCGAAGGAGCTGCCCCTCCTACCTCGGACCGCGGGGATGGCCACCCGGGATGCCCAAGCCAGCTGGTAATGGTAGAGACCTGTGTACACAGAGCCTCCAGCTATCTCACCGGGTGCCTGCGATTCTTCCCGCGTAGTTGTTACCAAGTTCCATGCAGGGGGTGGCGGCTGATGGGAAACCGGCAGGCGATCCACACCTCCACGATGGTCGTCTCCGTCAGATGTCTTCCTCTCGTTGTGTACAGGTGTGTATATGGGGTCCCGTCTTCACACTGGCTAAACCGGATCCACTAAGCAACTCTGGAGGACATCCTCACGATGGAACAGCTGCTATGCGTCACATAAACCGGATAGGCGTGCTTCAATACCGGTAAATGATGAAGGTAAAAAAGGGGGTAGAAGGTAGAGCACTGCAAAAAGGCAAAGGGCTGGAGGCAAAAAAATAAACTATTTATTGGGCATATTAGCCAAATGGACAGACACACAAGATAAAAACTCTGATGCGTTTCCCGCCGTGGAGGCGCTTTATCTTTGAAAATAACACTTTCTGTTTTTTATCGGTTTTAATTGGACGTACAAAATGATCCGTTAGTGTTATTTGTTCGGTATTTTGAGGTTAAAAAATAAAACCGAAACCCCTAATTATAATACAATTAATATTTTAGAACTTTAAAAAAAAAAAAAAAAAATTACAATTTGGCTTGTGGGTCTTTGAAAACATCATGCACTCAGGGGTATGTGGATAGCCTTAATTGGAACCCTTCTGATAGGTAAGAGTGCCCATCAATGTAATAGAACAGAATGATAAATCACGGGCATGCTGCACAATGCTAATACTGTCGGTATAAGACACAGCAACAACTTACTCTAAATGTGAAACTCCCATAACGCAACACATTTAACTATGCATGACAAAGCTTTAGACATTTTAATCAAATTACATAGTAACCATGAATCACAATTCATAGCTGATCGCTTCCCCTAACCAAGCACTGAGAAGTGGTTATATGAATCGATTAAAGGATGGATGATATCGGAGAGTCTTCAAGTTTCCTATGTTACTGCTAATTATCAAGCTCCGATAATGCATCTAGTGGTGAGCAGAGATTTCCATTTTAATGTAAATTAAAGTGCTGGTTAAATTATCATTGATGTCACACCACTACAGATAAAAGGCAACATGCAAAAGCTGTGCACTCAAAATGCAAAAAAAACCATTGTATTCTCTCACATGCTTAAGCATGCGAGAGAATAAAATCCTTTTTTTGCATTTTGAGTTGCCAGCTTTTGAATGTCATGTTCTGTGTCAGTGTTGGTAAATTGGAGCATTCACCTTAGCTGGAGGCTCCATCCAATATTGTCTTTCTATTTTTGATTTGCTTTATTCTTTTTTTGGTATGCTCAGTCATACTTCTTGTATACCACTGCAGATCCCACGTATAAATGGCAACGCTCACCAATAAGTACAAACATGCCTTGCTGAATCACTTGTAATGGTGTTTCCCCCATCCTCTGGGAGATCTGCATATTACAAGGCGTGTAGTGCTGGTTTCCTGCTGGTTCACAGGATGCTGAGCTTTCCGCCGGTGGTATGGGGAAGACAGGACAGGCTTTTGGGGTGATGTTTAGTTCTTCTCTCGGTGGTTCAGCGCCTCCATCTCTTGCAGGCTCCAGGAGTGCCGGAGACAATCCCTGCAGGATAACCCTCTGCTACTCCCCCTGATAGATTGCAGTCTCAGGCAGGAGTATATTTTATAAACTGGAAAAACTTTATTCTTCAACTTGCAGCATACAGTCAGCATACACTTGGCCTCTAGCCTTCAGGTGGTCCCTGGACTCAAACCCCCAGGCATGGGCCCCAAGGGTCAGTCCTAACTTTTCCCCTACTCCCTAAGAGTAGGAGGTATAGTCCTCACTCCCACTCCCGTAAGGGAGGGGATGGAAGGTGGCCAGAGCCCTGCGCACACTCTTCCGTGGGACAGACTCTCTCAGGGGAGAGACAAATTACTACATTTGGGAAGTACATCCCCTTAAGTACTCTAAGGGAGGGCTTAGGTCTGAGCCCAGGACTGGGCAGCATACCGGCCTTGTCCCGCACCCCGTCACTCAAAGGAGCTGCTCACTGCAGGGGAAAACACGGATTGGGCCTAACACTGCCTGCACTGCTACCAGGTTTGACATGTTAGGCAGTTTAGATTAGTAGCCAAAACCAGACAGGGCTACACACTAAATAGGGTTTTCACAGAAACGCAGGGGATCTAGGCAAATAAAACATATAATTAACTCAGTCAAAAGGACTAAAACAGCAATTGCTTTAGTGAATTCTAACAGCAGTTGAGCTATATTATTAAGGCAAAATGTCTAACAAATAAATACATGTAAACATAAGGTGTTTGCATCAGTAAAATAGGAAAGCCAAGAAAAAAATTGAGACAATAAAAAGGCTGGATAAAAGGTTGCAACAACACACCTACAATGTGTATTGAAAAATTAAATGCACATACCAGAACCCACTGAGGAACATACACACACATATATATATATATATATATATATATATATACATATATATTCATATATATATATATATATATATATATATATTCCAAAAATTACCAGGTTTGACACTGGCAAGGAGAGACAGAACACCGAATAATTCCCAAAACATATGTTTTACTACATAATCGGCACCGCAACCAACCGACGTTTCGGTCCTCAGAACGGGACCTTCTTCCAGGTAATGCAGTGGGAAACATATGTTTTTTTAATTATTCGGTGTGCTGTCTCTCCTTGCCAGTGTCAAACCTGGTAATTTTTGGACTATTGATCCTGTATGGGATAAGCATCTGTCTTTATGACATGGAAGGTGTAGTGCATTTCTGGATTTCTGTGTATGTGTGTATGTGTGTATGTGTGTATGTGTGTATGTGTGTATGTGTGTGTGTGTGTATGTATATGTATATACATAGGTGAGACAGGACAGGGGCTAAACAAGAGAATTAACCTGCATCGCCACAGCATCACACGCGGAACAAGAGACAGTCCTGTTGGCGAACATTTCTCTGACTCTGGCCATAAGATGAACGATCTGAGGGTTGCCATACTCAAAGGTAATCTTAAAACCCCGAAAGAGAGACGGATGCATGAATACAAATTTATGCAACTGTTCGGGACACTTAGCAGTGGCCTAAACAGAGATCGAAATTTTATGAGTCATTACTGACACTAGCGAACTCTCTTCCCATGAGCGCTAAAGGCCATGTCTGTACATACTGTGCTATATGTATGCACACACAGCTGTCTCTCACACATACTAATACCCCGTATTTTTCCATCCCTATACACCAATAGGGACCACATAGTATCCACACACACTTTTAGTTGTGCTACAAACTCTCACATTTCCACACCCACCCACACCATTTATATCCCCTCTCACTCCACACACACCTTGTGTAGAGCACTGTTTATACTGTGGGCTCTCCATTCATTCTTATTCACACTGATACACATACACACTCTTTCTTCACTTGCTTTCAGTAACCCTTTGACACCTCTAGCCATAAAACACATCCACATCGGGGGAAGGACCAGCACAGATAACATTCCAAGAGACACTGTTTTTAAGTAATCCTTGCTTCATTCATTGTAACATCGCCGGAAGAAGAGATCAGTGTATCTCGAAAGCTCGCACAAATAAAAGCATTTCGTTAGCCACAGAACGGTATCATCTATTTATTTTTTTGAATATATATATATATATATATATATATATATATATATATATATATATATATATATATATATATATATATATATTTTTTTTTTTCACATACACTGTACACATTTTAAGTTATGGTGAAAGGCACGGTTACAGACCTGTCTAAGACATGTGAATGTGCTCACAAGTGATCTTTTTATTTGATTATATATATATATATATATATACTGTATATACACACACATGTAGAGGTATCAGTACCGTGTTAGCCGAGCTTATCAAAAAATAAATAGATGATACCGTTCTGTGGCTAACGAAATGCTTATATTTGTGTGAGCTTTCGAGATACACTGATCTCTTCTTCCGGCGATGTTACAATGAATGAAGCAAGCAATAGGTATACTTAAAAACAGTGTCTCTTGGAATGTTATATTATATATATATATATATATATGCAAATACAACTGTATGCTCATCTGCATGTCTTAGGCAGGTCTGCAACCCCGCCTTTCCCCATCATCACCCAGCATACAGCACTTCCACTGCAGCAAGGGATTCTGGGAAATGACATGCAAATGAGCACAGTGTCACTTTTTGCCTCAAAAACCATTTTTAACATGGTTCCCTATAGGCTTAAGCTTGCTGCATGGTCACAGCTTTGAGCACAGCCAGGGTTAAGGTGCATACCCAGAAAACCACCCACAGACAGCTGTTTCGACCTTAATGGGTCTCATCAGTGTGGGGTTGATTTTAACTGGGTATGCAAAGAGGTTATGGGATAGGCTATACCATAATACTGAGTTAAGTTATGGCGAGTAAAAAAAGTGACAAAAACCCTCCACAGGAAAGCAAATATGCAAGAGGCCTCTTTGCATACCCAGCTGCAGTGGAAGTGCTGTATGCTGGGTGATGATGGGGAAAGGCGGGGTTGCAGATCTGCCTAAGACATGCAGATGAGCATACAGCTGTATTTGTGTGTGTGTGTGTATATATATATATATATATATATATATATATATATATATATATATATACATATACACACACACACTTTTTTTACAGGAGTATACAACATATACTTTATCTCAGTGTAGGTTAATATACACTATATAATAACCAGAATCCCAGAGCCCTCTGCATACTGCAGTGTTGTGATGCATCGTGATTTGATATGAAACTAATGACCTTTACATGTTTGACAAATAACTGCTTCCCCATACTAATTAAAAACCCTTTTAGATTGATTCCTTAATTCCCAGCCTGTATGCATGACATTTTTGTATCCTGGCGACTTACCTCTGTAGTTCTCCCCTACAGACTGTCCCGATGTTAACAGAGATAGGGGCCATTGCACAGTCTACAGACCTCGTTTGTAAGATATTTATAAATGATGGTTTCTGGATTTGCCTACTTATCTTACAGCGCTCACATACTCCAACATCTGCATCCAATAATGTTAATGTTGGTCCCAAGAATGCAGCAAAGGATCCAGTTCTTCCTAGTCTAATTTGGCTACTAAAATGCCACACTAGTAGGATGTTGTTTGTTTATTGGCAATTGTTTCGGTGTACATGGCACATCAGACATGCCTAAAACTATCTTGTGACTGCACACCTAGCTTTTATTCTTGAGCCGATGTAGCATATTATCCTTTGGCCATCAAAGCATTAACTTACAGAATGAAGCAGCTATGCAAGTGATCTTTACTTTCCCTGGCACATAGCTACAAATATGCTTCTGCAGGCATCTTGCTATGTTCTTTGTTTTAATGATCAGCGGCGGCACAATAGGGTTTGATTATACAGCAGACAGTGTAACTGAAGGAAGTTGAAACAGATTATAGGACTGAGTTTGTCTGGCTGCTCCAAAAACCACTTTGCAAAACTGCTTGCTAGATCCCACCCTCTCCCCAAAGTAATAACAGCTGGGATAATAATGGCGCAGACCTATGATGCTGCAAGTTGGAAACACTCTAGGTAAATAATATTGATCGGTAATTGAAGGTGTAGTCATAAACATTTGCAAAAATGAATGGTCAGTTGGTTAAAACAATCAGCTCCGAGCAAGCAGCTTGTCCCAATATTCCCTAAGCAGCGCTGGAAGGCACCTTACAGCCCATTCAAGTTAATGGACCAGATGGTGTCCTCTGATGCTGGAAGGAGTCCTATAGCGTAGCCCCCCTTAGAAAGTGCGTATATATTTATTTAACTCATTTTACTGTTGTGACGGTAGGGGTAGCCAGTCTTCGTAATAAAAGGTGAAGCCCCGCTGGTTATCCCTAAAAACCGTGGGTCCCCAGTAGCTTAGCAGCATCATAATCCGGGGACACTGTGTATTACAACCCTTAATGTCAGTTAATAAACCTGGGATTTCGAGAGCGGGAGTGTAAGGGGGGTATTTGGGTGAAAATGTGTTTAAAACATGTGTACAATTTTGGGGGGCAAAGATACCGGTTGTCTAACCTGTACGCTGACCCTTCCAAACCAAGGGATGTAGTGGTCAGGCTTCACTAATATAAAGCCAAAGAGGCTATTTTGAAAGCTGCTAGAGAGGCTTCACCGGTAAGAATGCAAGAGGAAATTCTACAAATCTTTTCAGACCTGGCACCAGCTACTCTCCAGAAAAGGTGGAATCTCGTCGACACTACCTCCATTTTGAGAAAACATCTCTGACTGGTCTACGGTTGTCAGAGACAACCGGACGCACAACCACGCAAGATCGACTCCTCCTGAATTGAGTAAAGTTTCCTGAGACTGTATCTGTTTATTCTTAAAAAAAGTCTCACACTAACCATGTGGGATTGTTTGCATATGAATTTAATGTTTTTTTTTTTATTCTTGGATGGTCAAAATGTTGGTAATACAGAATGTTAAGAATTTAAAAAGTTTATAAAGTTTGCAATGTTATCTAACATGACAGTTCTATGTTTGAATGTTCCTTCATATAGCTGCTGGATGATCTGAAGGTTTTAGAGTACTGAACATAGGTAGGCGGCTCAAAAAGAGGTGTACAATGCCGCTCTAAAAAACAGGTACAGAGTGCTGAAAGTGAAAGGTCAGTTCATCCAGAACACAAACATATCTGTCTAGAAGGCCACGGCCAGAGACAGAGCGGGGTGCGTATGAAGATCACGGGGTCCAGACACAGGAAGGAGAGTAGAATGTTGTGGCTGACCTGTCCGACACAGCTGAATCAATACCACCGATCTTGGCCTCACACCCAATTTCCCATTCCCCCCTACGAGGCTAGCAACCCTGGACCAGTTCTCCTAACTAAGTCTAGGAGTCCCCCCCCACCCCCTTAGTCGCACTCTGCAATATTGCTCATGGTCAGAAAACTTAAAAAACACTTTCACATTCCTGAACCACCAAGTTGAATGGGGCTGAAAATTACAGTATATCCCAAAATGTTGGGGAGGCTTGAGTACTGGAGTTGAGCCCCATGGGTTACCAACAATACAATATCCCCACACACAATGCCCAACACCCGCCGTGATTACCCCCAAAGTAGGGTGTAATATTCATGCATGTGTTGTATGTTAATGCTGATACAGTATATACCTATTAGTGTGTGTACGGTATATGTATATGGGGGTGTAATAGTGTGGCGACTCTCTGAATATTTTGGACAAAGACATTTTTTATAAAATGGCTCTTCTTCCTTGAAAGGTTGCAGAACCCTGATCTAGAGCCTTGGTATACAGGGCAATGGAAGGAATGGTAAAATCCACACATAACAACATATATTTTTTTTAAACTCAGTTAAATAAAGCAAAAAGTTTATTCCATTTACTGTTGAAGTTAATAAATATAAATCCCTCAGGATGTTATACAAGAAGAGGTGTATTGTTCTGCACAGGCACCATCCCTGGCAGCAAAGGGGTCAAATTTTTGCTCTTCAATGCACAAGTGTGTTTTAATCTAAATTCAGCATGACCTTTGGCCAGTCACTTTATCTGTGTGCTCCATTAGAAAATAAAATCATTCTGCTAGTATGGCTCTATAGTATTTAGTGCTGCATATACCAGTAATGTTTACAGTAGAGTTGAATAATTTAATATTTTAATAAAAAATGTTCGGATTTTCAGATTTTTCCACTGAACAAAAAAAGGCTCCGACTGCCGATTTAGGCATCTGAGCCTAAAATCTGTCTGCACAAATGTAGCAACAGACCTGCTCAAGTATGGAAAACAAGATAATTCAACTTCATGTTTCATGGATCATCACGCTACAACGAGTCTGGATCCTGGAATATGCCTGCTGATGATGTACGGGCAAATGAAAACACATCAGCACTTGCCACTTAATTTTCCAGAGTTTTCTAGCAGAACCCAACAATCAACCACCGAGGGCATGGAAAATACATGTATGTGTGCAGAGGCATAACGTCAACGTAGCGGATGCAAGTGAGACATTTTCATGGATCGAAACTCTTCATCCCTGCACACCGAACCATTGCAATGTATTTTTAAAGCTCCATTATCACTTAGCAAAATACTGTATTTTGGAGTGCCCACACTGTGAAAGCACTCACCCATGTAACTCCTCTATATTTTTACACCTTTGTTTTAGGCAATTATGTTATTGCTTCAATACTGATTGAGTCACATATGCTGAAGCAGGGATGGATTGAGACACTTGTTCTGAAGCGGGGATATCCTGAAAACCTGACCCGTTGGGGGGGGGGGGGGGGTCTTGAGGACTGGAGTTGAGAACCGCTGCCATAATTTGCAGCTAAACTACAATACATAAAATCAAGAGAGAATTGTAATAGGAAAAAAACAAAACATTTTATCCCACTGCCATTAAATATACCCCCTACTGCCCCCCCCCCAAAAAAAGGATCCACCACACTCCTCCACAAAAAAAAGGTGGTTTTAGGATTCACAATATGCCGATTAGATCTTGTAAAATACAGACAGTAATAAAACAACACTCTTCACGATTATTTAATTAGAAGATAATAAGGGGTTCCAGTCAAGAATAGTTATTCCCAATTTGAAGTCCCAATAGCAGATTGTAAGGTAACTGATGTGAGGGGGCTTACCGCTTTTAGGAGATAAAACAGAAGAAGAGGAACAGATTGGATTGGACAATTTAAGAACAGATGAAAATGATTATTACAATAGTAGACATAGAACACAATGGCAAGATACAGGTGTCCCAATTAATCAACCTGTCAACCATAGTAAAATAACCACATACTACCTAAACATACTTAAATATGTTTAAATAGCCAAGGAAACCTAGAATACCCCATCAGTGATAAAAGTATGATGGTACCACTACTTTACTGCACATTAATGGGTCCATTTGTTTTTGTTACACGTCTTTCTAAAATATTGGTGTGGGAGCTTTACCACCATGTTTTATACTTACAGTATAGCCAGTCTCATTCCTATTGCCTTGCTTATTCTTCACTCACGTTAAAATAGAATAATCAAATATTATAGTCAGAATTACATTGTCCACATTTTCTGTCAAGATATTTATTAATTAAATACTGTATTCTGAAACTTGTTTTTAGGATTAGGTTTAAGTATCTATACTACTTGTGATCGTGATGGATGGTAGGAATAAACTTGTGCAAGCAAATCTTAAAACATTCATTTGTTACTAGACAAACATTTAAATAGCCAAGGACTAATTAGGTTTTGTATGGTCAACTGTGCGAACCTGTTCTCTCTCACTAGGAGGTTTAAAATAGGAAGGATCCAGTAGTATTACCTACTTGTTATCACTTTAAGGGCTCTGTATCAAGCTCAAAAAAAAACAAAAAAAACAAGTGTATGTTGTAAAGTATGTCGCAAAATGTTTCTTCTGATTGTGCCCAAGTTATGTATAAAAATACAAAGATTATAGCATAAGTATTTCAAAGAGGATTCAGTGTGCCAGAAAATAATACAATAGTATACTGTATTAAGTAATCAATACAGTCAGACACTAAACAAAAATAATTGAATAATATAGTGAAGTTGAGGGAAGGCAGGAGATCTGTAGAGTGGTCTTCAATGGATTACAATACATGTTGGGCCATAAGACACTTTCCAGAATGGCCTAATAAATATGGCCATTTTGAGCCTATTGAAATGAATAGGTTTTATGGTGTCTTCCAGGCCGGAAGGCATGTTATCGAGTAGCACCACTAAATAAATATGCCCCCTGCTATGAACTATTTATTTGAAGGAGGTCATAAAGATGTCTTCTAACACAGGTGTCTAATGGAGCAGCAACTCAGTAAACATGACTCATAGGCCACGAGTCAGCAAAGTGCAATGTGGGATAACACTTGAATGCGAGTTATCACCATATTGATGACTCCTAGTCATAGTGTCTGTGAAAAGTGTTTGTATTGGAGCCATTGCTTCTTCAACCCATTTGTTGCAATGTGTGTACTGGAAGGTTTTGTAATACACAGTATTTACATTTTAACAAGCACATCATACAGGTTAATCTAAGGCTGCGTTTGGGAACAGTGCACTGTGCAAAATATAGTCTTTCTTAATCCTTCTCACATCCGCATGTTGATAATACATTATCCAAATTAAATGCTAATCACAAAGTCCTGACTTCTGTCCCATTTACACAGGCAGGGGATTTGCAACCTCAGTGGATTTACAAAAGGATAATGAAACTGATCGTCCGCCAGATGATACTGAGCTCAAGGTCAAAGTGAGTCAGAAGAGCCATCTAAAACAGGATGCTAAAAACTCTACATCATTAACAAGCAATGTGAGACAGAGGTTCACAGGCTGCTTTTTTAAAATATCTTTAGTAGTCCTATGATTTAGAAACAAAAATATTTCACCCAAAAGAATATCCATATTAGCCAACCACCAGCGAACCAGGAATATGGATATTATTCCACATACATTTCTATTTCTATACAGTAGCATCAACCATAAACACAATGCATCACAAAACAGATATTAGAAGACAGGGAATTACAATGTACATTTATCAAAGTCTGATGATACTAAAGCAGCGGTGCATAAAGTGGGGGGCGCGCCACCCCCCTAGATTGTCTGGGGGGCGCGCGGGTGTTACAGAGGCCCCCCCGCTTCCCCGAAGGCATTTAAAATAAATGCCGAATGCCGGGGATCGCGCGAGACCTCTGTAACTTTTAACTTACCTTGAGTTCCAGTGCTGTGTCTCCATGGCTACCGGTGTCAAGTGGCGCGGTGGGTTCACTTGACTTCACATGACCCCGCTACTTCATTTGACGCCGGAGCCGTGGGGGGGGGGGGGGGGGTTGCCAGAGGAGAGAGGAGACAGGGGGGCGCGTGGGATGACAATAACTGCAGGAACTTCCAAAGTCACGCCCCACAATGCCTTGCCACTGTGGATGCAAAGCATTGTGGGGAGCAACTTTGGAAGCCCCTGTCGTAATTGACACAAATCGCACCCATGCCAAAGTACAGTTTGGGGTCTTACTAAGTGCACAGTCACCACACAGGCTCAGAAACCCATTATATACTGCCTGGAATCCGCTATTACAGATTTCACTCCCCCCCCTCCGCCCCCCCGAAATCACGGTTGCGAATACCTGGTCTATTGGAAACACCATTTAACTCTGTTAAACTGATGTCTAGACAGATCACTTGCCCAAGATTAAAAGATGCTAAACTTCATTCAACTTGTGTAATGACTAAATGTTTATCATCCACTTCAAAATTGTAAGGGTTCCGGGCAATTGGAATCACCTGGTTCTGGACTTACACTGCAGTCTGCTTCATGCTGCCTTCTATGCAGCTCTGTCCCTATTGGCTGCCCGTGCTATTTCAGCCTTCCCATCAGGAAGGGGCTGAGTATAATTCTGGAATCGCTGTATTCCTGGTAACCTGTGCTTGCTACATGAATTTCTGTTTGGCCTACCTTGGGTCTTCCCGTGCTAAAGTGCTGGATCCCCAGCACTAAAGCTTCTTGGTTCCTGTGGCCTGTCTGCATACTCTGCGTCCAGATGCCTTCATCACTTCCTGCCCTGCATCTGGCTCATCAGAAGCAGCCCTGCTTTGCCCGCCTGGCCTTCGTGTGCTGAAGCTTCCAGTCACCTTGTTTTCTTATTCCGGAGGACCTCCCATGCTGGAGCATCTATGCTTGATCCCCTTGCGCTGTAGCTGTTCTTTTCCGGAGACCTTTCCTTGCGCTGAAGCACCAACGCTGAAGCCTTCCTTGTTCCTGAGGACCTCCCATACTGGATCCCCTGCGCTGTAGCTGCTCTGTTCCGGAGACCTTGCCTTGCGCTGAAGCGCCTACGCTGAAGCTCTTCGCTGAAGCCTTCCTGGTACTGACCCCGGCATGTGACAACTACCTTCGATCCTGTGCCGCCTGCCTGGATAACATTTACCCTGCCTTCCCCAACCCCGACCTGGCTACCCACGACAACGGAATTCACAATCCGGACTCGGGTTCGCAGTCTCAGGTCGCTGTTTACCTATCCCCACCTCAGCCTCGTGGTCCGGTCCAGGTTTGTAGTGAGCACGCCCGTTACAAGAATACCCTCAGGCATTCAAAAAAGTCACAAAAAAGTTCTCAATGGTGACTTAAGAATGTACTAACTCATAAAATCATATGCTTAAAATGAGTAATGTGCAGGGAGGGTCCTTGCAACATTTTAATCACATTTTTTGGGAAAAGGACACAGCCACGTTGAAATTTAATGCAACCCACTAAATTTGCATATTGTGTTTCCCCCACTCTCTTGATATTTTGCTTAAATGTGACACAATTAAACACAGAAAGTTTGCATATTTGTTTCAAATATATTCTCCCCACATATAATCAATGTATTTATAATATAAAGTTTATATAGTGCCCTTATCCAGGGCGCAGTACATTAGACAGTAATACAATGGTGGGGTTACATATGGAACATTTCATGTGATGAGCAGAGAGTAATTGTTAAGATGTCATTGTGGTGGGTAGGGTTTGGAACATTATGGTCAGGCTATGGCTTATGTGCATTGAGAGCTTGCGTGGTTGGTGGGCAGGGGTTGGGGTCATGTCTCTGAATTTAGTCTGGTGGCATGCTGATGGGTTTGACAATGGAGCTGATTGGATTGGTGAGGTGAATGACATTTAGGAGGTTTTGGAGACATTAGGAAATGGTGAGGGTAGGGGAGATCATAGGCATCAGGGAGGGTAGTGTCAGGAATGTGATGGTATAGAAGGTTAACGGGGGATCATGGAATGCGATGGAGAAGAGATTACAGTAGTTTTGAGTTGGCTTCTAAAGATAGTGAGGGGGCAGATGGGCTGTAGTGGGGGAGAGAGAAGGCAAATGATCGGAATCGAGAGGAGGCACAGGTTACTTGGGGAGGGCGCAGAATGAAATAATTCTTAAAGGCAGCGTTAATCCCAAAATAGTAATGTATTCAGATTTTTCACTATTACAAATGACGTTCTTCAAAAACCACGGAGAATGAAATTAAAAAAAAAAAAAACAGTGATGGCTGCAGGGTTTTTAAAAATAAATAAAGTGCTTCAATTATTGCCTCAGTCTAGCTCTAGCAGTTTATAGCATCTTATTTGGGCTGCTATGGTGCCTTGGCTTGTGTTGTTAGACACTGCGAAAACAAGCTGTTGCTATATACAGTATATTGTATATTGTGAATAGTGCTTAGTATGAGAGGTGACATTCCATTTAGGAACATTCAGTTGCAATAAGGTGAAAACACTAGAGTAACTTGTGTAACCCTTTCCATATGATTTTGAATAATTAGTTCCTAATGAAACTTCTGTCTGCTAGATTATTTAAAAAAAAATTTTTTTTTTTTTAGCTAATCAGTGTTCTTTACTAACGGGCAATGGATGGAAAGGAAGTAAACATAATTATGCCCCTTTACAAAGCATTAGTAAGACCACAAATTGAATATGGAGTACAATTTTGGGCACCACTCCTTAGAAAAGACATTATGGAACTAGAGAGAGTGCAGATAAGAGCCACCAAATTAATAAAGGGGATGGACAATCTAACTTATGAGGAGAGACCAGCTAAATTAGATTTACTTACTGTAGGCGGACGCTCACAGAGGTATGCAAGGGAGACTGATTATAGTGAAATTAAATAAGCCTTTTATTGCGCCTTTTCCTTAACATCAGGAAACCATCCAAACAAGGGGTAAACAAAGCTTCTATTCACTTGGGAGTATTTCTAGTGAAATACTATGCAGTTCACAACTCCCTTAGATAAGCATGTCTCCCAGCCCCAAACATATAGCATGAAATAAGCAGATATAGAAAGTCTCATAAATGAAAGTCTTATCTGTTCCTTGTGGTTTGGAGGGGAAATCTTCTCTGTCCCTGGTTCAGCTCCCTTTTCCTGAGGGTGTGTCAGCATTCAGGTTTAGAAGTTTCCCCTGTGTCTTGAAAGCAGCTCTGCTGTTTCTTCTGGCAGGGCTCACGACTGTTTGTCTCCAAGTTCAGCTCAGGTGTGAGCTGAGGAGTTTTACTTCCTGTCTCAAAAGACAGGCTTTTCTAAGCCATCTAATCAGGCAGGTGGTGTTTGTTAATTGACTACCAGCAGTTAACCACCACACTGCTGGATTAGAGGCACATTACCTGAACAGGGATAACTCCCCTGTTACACTTACATTAGAAAAAAGACGTCTAAGTGAGGATATGATAACTATATACAAATATATTCGGGGACAGTTACAAGGAGCTTTCAAAAGAACTATTCATCCCATGGGCAGTACAAAGGACTCGGGGCATCCATTTAAGTTGGAGGAAAGGAGATTTCACCAGCAACAAAGGAAAGGGTTCTTTACAGTAAGGGCGGTTAAAAACGTGGAATTCATTACCCATGGAGACTGTGATGACAGATAGAATGGGTTTGTTCAAAAAAAGGTTGGACATTTTTTTTGGAAGGGGAAGGTATACAGGGATATACCAAATTAGTAAACATGGGAAGGATGTTGATCCAGGGAGTAAGCCGATTGCAAATTTATTTTTCCCCTTATGAGATATCATTGGATGATAGAACACTGGGTTTTTTTGTTTGCGTTCTCCTGGATCAATAAGTAAGTATAGATATAGGATAAAGTATCTGTTGTCTAAATGTAGCATAGGTTGAACTTGATAGACGTACGTCTTTTTTCAACCTCATCTACTATGTAACTATGTAATGTAGCGTCGGTGGGGAAGCACGTGAAGATATTGCAGTTAAGTTGGGGTGCACTCTGGTTACATCCTTGCACCAAGACAATGAGTAATGAGAGGCAGGCTTGTCCTTGCCTAAAAGATTTTACTTTGAACAACACAACAAATACAATAGCATAGACCAGGGGTGGGAAACTCCCGTTCTCAAGGGCCACCAATAGTTCAGGTATGCAGGATATCCCTACTTCAGCACAAGTGGCTCAATCAGTGACTCAGTCATTGGCTGAGCCACCTGTTCTGAAGCAGGGATATCCTTAGAATCTGACCTGTTGGTGGCCCTTGAGGACTAAAGTTGCCCACCCCTGGCATAGATAGACAA
Organism: Ascaphus truei; assembly: GCF_040206685.1. NCBI lineage: Eukaryota > Metazoa > Chordata > Amphibia > Anura > Ascaphidae > Ascaphus > Ascaphus truei. The sequence continues at coordinate 28,675,284 of NC_134491.1, forward strand.
TGCACCCTCATGGGCATTTCTATAGGGGAGACGGAGGTAGTATGTCCACATTACTTGCAGCGTGCCACCATCAAAAAATACTAGAAATGAAATAGTTTGCCAATATTTCAAAATAAAAGTGCAATTATTTTTATTAATATTTCTCTAAAAATCGGCAATTACAAGTGAATTGCATAATGAAGAATGTGATCAGGATGAAAAGGGAAAGGCACATTTCTAGAAAATGTGTACAATTATTGACCACACTGATGGGACTGCACCTAATGTAATTTGCCAAGCTAGATAATGAGAAAACAACTGAACACTTTCCCAATGAGTCATATGACAATGGGAAAATAAATCTAACTTATACAGTTCTTTGACTTGATATGCAGGACTGCAGTATGTTTTATTACAGGAAGTATAGTTTTACTAAAGGGCGTCCTGTCTTTGTTTATGAAACATACGGGAGATAGATAGATCATTTTAAATAGGTTTGCAAATAGGAGAATGTAATAGTAATTAATCTCTTCAACCAAGTAACATTACAGTGAAATCGCTAAATATGTTAATGCCTCACAGTATTAGGATTAGATTCAGCCAGTTTAAAGTGGCAGCTAGAGATGGTGGTTCTCCAGATTTTAAAATTTCCGAAACATGATCCAAAGTCCTAAATATGCTTTTCATGTTCAAAAACTTGTACTGCCTGTTCCCTGCAACCATTAACATTGCAGCATGTACTGCAGAAATTCAGTTGATTGGACAATGTCCAACATATTTTATGGAAAAATAACAATGGTGGGCACTCTAATACTAGATGGTAAAAACAGATATATGATCCGGTGCTACAACAGGTCAGCAGATAATCTGTAACCCCAAGAGATAAGCATACAAAGGAGAGAACATGTAGCACTCAGAAACACTGATCAAATAAGTCAGCTGAGCCGGACGAAGGTACATCCTGAAACTTTGTGCATCTGTTCTTGTGTACATCACACTGCATCAATACATTTTATTGATAAGCATACCTTATTGATCATTGTGTGTGCGCGCTACAGGTTTCCTCTTTTGTATACAATATATTTTATGGGACATGGACTTATAAATTCATATCTTCAAGTGAAATGGATTATCTGAAACGCAACGCAAATATTTTTCAAAACTTTCACCAGTACGAGATTAACTTCCTGTTAAAGATCCATTAACTCTACAGGTGCAATTCCACCGGAATTTTACTTTGCGATAACCACATCACATTTACACAATTAACACAGTTACAGGTACTATCCTAATGTCTCTCCACTAAATATGAGGGAATTCTCAGTAGCTATGACATCTCCTGAAATCCTGTATTTGTCTCATTCACTGCATCTATTGGAGGTGTCCCTTACAATCCCAAGGCATGCATACTTTTTCCTTTGCATAAGTGGAAGAACATTTTCAGAGACTCAAGGACTGCAGTTCATATTCAACTTAGGTACAGTAATTAAAATAGTGAGGGAGAGGAGAGGGGGAGTGAGGGAGAGGAGGGGGTGAGGGAGAGGAGGGGGGGGAGTGAGGGAGAGGAGGGGGGGAGAGAGGGAGAGGAGGGGGGGGGGAGTGAGGGAGAGGAGGGGGGGAGAGAGGGAGAGGAGGGGGGGGGAGTGAGGGAGAGGAGGGGGGGAGTGAGGGAGAGGAGGGGGGGAGTGAGGGAGAGGAGGGGGGGAGTGAGGGAGAGGAGGGGGGGAGTGAGGGAGAGGAGGGGGGGAGTGAGGGAGAGATGGGGGGGGAGTTAGGGAGAGGAGGAGGGGGGGGGAGTGAGGGAGAGGAAGGGGGGGGGAGTGAGGGAGAGGAAGGGGGGAGTGAGGGAGAGGAGGGGGGAGTGAGGGAGAGGAGGGGGGGTAGTGAGGGAGAGAGGGGGGGGAGTGAGGGAGAGAGGGGGGTAGTGAGGGAGAGAGGGGGGAGTGAGGGAGAGGAGGGGGGAGTGAGGGAGAGGAGGGGGAGAGTGAGGGAGAGGAGGGGGGGGAGTGAGGGAGAGGAGGGGGGGAGTGAGGGAGAGGAGGCGGGGAGTGAGGGAGAGGAGGGGGGGAGTGAGGGAGAGGAGGGGGGGAGTGAGGGAGAGGAGGGGGGGGAGTGAGGGAGAGGAGGGGGGAGTGAGGGAGAGGAGGGGGGGGAGTGAGGGAGAGGAGGGGGGGGAGTGAGGGAGAGGAGGTGGGGGAGTGAGGGAGAGGAGGTGGGGAGTGAGCGAGAGGAGGTGGGGGAGTGAGGGAGAGGAGGGGAGAAGCAGATAAGGAAGGGAGCATGTATGGGGAGAAGCAGGTGAGGAAGGAACATTTGAAATCCTGAAATATTCTGTACATTTGTGTATTTTGAACATGTACGGCCCGAATTAAGTACAATGTATTCTAAATCAGGCCCGTCATATGAAGTGAGTTTGACACCTCTGCCTCAGGCAATTATACCAGTTCTATCACTTAAAACATTACTGTCAACCCCAGGTGGACAGGGCAAGTGACATTGTTTTGTAATGTATTAACATTGCAACAATTTTCTAAAACAAAACCACAGATCACCTTTTACAGACTCTCAATACACCAGACGACACAGGACATGAAAATACGGTACATATTAAACAATGGTCTGAGAGCTGGATTTAGTTTTACCTAAACCATATGGTTATAGGAAACAATACCAGGATGGAGTTACCAGCACAGATTTCTTAAACTCTCATACACTGGAACTCAAGCCCTAATGAATACACAAATAAAATTGACATGGCTAATTATTTCCTACAGAGTTGGCTACGTATCAGGATAACAGATTGACAATTTTTCATAAAATATTATAGCAGTGATAAATGTGTCCTTTTGTTTATCTTTTGTGGTGTCTATGGCAATTCCTCATGGTCATTTCAGTCTTAGGCTGAGTCCATGGTCAGCGCTTAGGTGCTGACCCGTGCTGAGTCAGCTTGTCAGTGAGCTCCTGCAGCCGCAATGAGAGCGGCTTTAGCAGGGGCTCGCGCTCACTTCCGCAGGCGTGCGGAGGCGTAGCTCTTAAAAATTTATTTAGTTTCGGCGCTCACGGGAGCGCAGGGCCGGTCACGGGAGCGGTTCGCCCAATGAGGGCGAACCAGCTCTGTGACGTCAATGGCCCGCCCCCGACACGCCCCCGGACGGCGCGCGAACTAAGGCCAGGGAAGGCACCCGCTTTCCCTCAGCGCGCCTCCGCACGGCTGCAGTCACCATGGATTCAGCCTTAGGCTGAATCCATGGTCAGCGCTTATCCGCTGACCCGCGCTGCCGCTTGTCAGTGAGCCCCTGCAGCTGCAATGAGAGTGGCTTTAGCAGGGGCTCAAGCACGCTTCCGCAGGCGTGCGGAAGCGTAGCTGACAAGAATTTTTTAGTTTAAGCGCTTACGGGAGCGCAGGGCCGGTAACGGGAACGCAGCTCCGTGACATCACTGGCCCGCCCCCCGACGGTGCGCAAACTAAGGCCAGGGAAAGCACCCGCTTTCCCTCAGCCTCCGAGCACCTCCGCACGGCTGAATTCTCCACGGACTATAATTCTATTTGTACGTCCAGCAGATGGATTGCTGATTTAAAGTCAATTGTATTCTTTCTGCCCCAGCTGCAGCAGCTAAAGATGTAGTGAATGGTTATATTTAGATATTTTGTAAGGCCGGATTTCGGATTTCCCTATGCTTATATCTGGTGCTTTTAGCCCTCAAAGACATGATATAGCAATCAAGGCAAGATTTCAAATACAAGACTTGTGAAGCACAGTGTAAACAGTCATATAATAAAATACACAATAGGATTTCCCTGATATTCACATTAGCATGCATCAGTTGTATTTTTTTTTTACATAATTTTCCTTTACCTGTTATGCATCAATAAATAAAAAGGTTGAAGTCGGTATTAAATGTACAAGACTAAGTGGTGGAATATTAATTATTTATGGGGTGTTAATGCAGTGTGATTGCTATATACTGCATCTATGTTACTTGAGTCATAAGTAGACAAGTATTTATACAAAGCCTGAGTCAAACAAAGCTCAATTTGCTATGACCCATAATGAATATTTCCATGAATTGATGCTGCCTCACCCTCAGGAAGCTGCAGTTGGAGATCAGTTCACACTTTTTCAATACACTTCACCAAGGTGACTACTGTATATATCAAGAAATTCTAACACCAGGCAGCGAGCGGTAAAAGGACAGCATAATCCCATTGTCAGCAACTGTGTAGATTGTAAAATCTACAAGGCTTGGATTGAATTATTTTTTATGTATTAATTATAATATAATTATATATAAATATACAATAGTAAAAATGGTCTGAAGAAGGTAGACTCAAGAGGACATCAATGGTAACATAATCTCTACTATATAACATATACTATATAGCTAACAGATGTGTCTTTCTTTGCAGCATGTAGCAGTCAAATATCTTTATCTCTGTGCATATCAGGTAGCAGTCAGTCTGTGGGGGTTATTCATTAAACTGTAATAGTGCCGATCAGGGCACTATTGCACAAAAACGCCAATTGGAGTCAATGCAAGTTTTTGTTCTTTAGGACCCTTATTGGAACGATCATAGTTAAAGGAATAATAAAATCACCTGTTTATTAGATAGCTGTCAGATATTGGTCTTTCTTTTCATATCAGGTAGTGGTCAAATGTCTGTCTCTTTTCTCATCAGGTAGCTCTCCTATATGTTTAACTTCTTGTCAGGCATCTCTCAGATGTCTGTTTCTCTTCCTACCAGGTACAGTGGGCCTCAGATGTCTATGTTGCTCTGACCAGGTAGGTCTGAAACGTTTGTTTCTCTTCCTATCACGTACAGTAGGTCTCAGATGTGTTTATCTTTCTATGAGGTAGCTCTGAGGTGGTTGTGTTTTTCTGATCATGTAGCTTTGAGATTGCCATTTCTCGTCTTATCAGGTAGCCCTGCAATGTCTGTCTTTCTCTTTTTATCAGGCAGGTCTTGGATGTCTGTGACTTCTTATCAGGTACAATACGTCTCAGGTGTCCGTGTTTCTCTTCTGATCAGGTAGCTAGCTCGGAGATGTCTGTGTTTCTCTTCCTATGAGGCAGCTCTGAGATTTTTTAATTTTACTTATCAGGTGCGATTTCTGTCCCTTTTTACAGAATACAGGTGCCAGGTGTTGGCCTCTCTTTACAGTATATACTGTCAGATATACAATATATACTGTCAGATATACAGTATCTGACTCTTCTTGGCAAGAAGCTCTCACACATCTGTGCCTCTCGTTGCAACAAATGTCTGCCCTGAATTTATATTCAAGGTGGATTCTCTCTAAACTACCACAAGCAAAACCACCTCATACATTGCACCAGAGAGCTTGAACTTTCAACAACATTTGAAAAGTGCAGTTGAGCTTACCAGCAAACTAAAACATTGCCTTTGTCTGTATTATTATTAAAATATATTTGGTCATGGTTTTATGTGCGCACAAATACACAGTTTAACATTGTTAATGTCACCTACATCTTTCGTATTTGTCCATGCGAGTACTGTAGAGATTGTGAATAGAGGAGTACCTGAATATGTTGGACCTAAAATAAGTATATTTTTTTAGCAGGAGGGGACGCACCACTTAAGCTACAAATCAATCCTTTTGTTTTCTATGATGCTATACTATATGATTGCTAGTGTCGCTTAAAGATGCAGATATTACAATGAAATGATGCACTGTGAGATATTAGAAGTACCGCCTTATGTAGTATGTAAAGTCAGACTGTAATTAGTTGTAGCTGTGAGTGCCTCCCTTGCAGTTTCTGTATAAGGAACTCAGTTCCTCTACAAGAAGCAAGTAGCTATCCAATGTCAGCAACTTTATATGATACATATACTTGTGAGTGTTTTCCCCCCAGCTTGTAGCTCTCAGTTTAATACTACTCTTCATAGCGCCCCTCCTTGTAAGATCTGTGCCTCTGTATTCAGCTGTTAACTATAATAAAATCAGGTACCTGTCCCAGGTCAGTTTCCCCCTTGCAGCAGCAGGTGTGTATCACATATCAATGTCCCCCTTGAAGCAGGTACAGTATTTATACAACGTCACTTCCACCCCCCCCCCGTGCACTAGGTGCCAATCATTTGTGAGTTACCCCCCTTCCCCTCCATGCAGCAGGTGACAGTAACATCATTGTTCCCCCATGCAGCAGGTATGTCACTTGCCATTGCCACCCTTGAAGCAGATGCATGTCACATATCAGTATCGCCTTTGCAGCAGGTAGATGTCAGTGCCCATCCCTCCCCCCTGCAGAAGGTACCTGTTACATGTCAGTCGTCCCCCCCTTGCAGCAGTTACCTGTCACGTGTCATCCCCCCCCCACACTTGCAGCAGGTATCTGTCACATGTCAGTGCCCCCCATTGCAGCAGGTACATGTCGGTGCCCCCACACCCTTGTAGCAGGTACCTGTCACAAGTCTGTGCCCGCTCCCCCTTGCAGCAGGTACCTGTCACATGTCAGTGCCCCCCTTACAGCAGGTACCTGTCACATGTCAGTGCCCCCCTTACAGCAGGTACCTGTCACATGTCAGTGACCCCCCCCCTTGAAAAAGGTATTTGTCACATGTCAGTGCCCCCTCCGCCTTGCAGCAGGTACCTGTCACATGTCAGTGCCCCCCTTGCAGCAGGTACCTGTCACATGTCAGTGCCCCCCATTGCAGCAGGTACATGTCGGTGCCCCCTCACCCTTGTAGCAGGTGCCTGTCACAAGTCTGTGCCCCCCCTTGCAGCAGGTACCTGTCAGTACCCCCCCCCCCCCCTGCAGCAGGTAGATGTCAGAGTTCCCCCTTGCAGACGTCACATGTCCTGGCCGCAGCTGCGCAGACTCACCAGGCTCTGCTCCTCGCTATGCTCCAGGTCCACGTTGCCCTGGCTCTTGCTCTCGGTGTCGCTCAGCAGGTCGTCCTCAGAGTCCTCCAGCACGGAGGAGCCGGTAGAGGACAGGGATGCGGTGGATACTGAGAGCCGCCGGCTGTTGAGCTTCAGCAAGCCCCCGGTCCTCAGCCCGTCCCAGCCGGGCAGCAGCGCCGCACTGGGGCTGGGAGGAGGCGGCTCCTCGGAGCTCGTCACCGTGAGCCGGGGGATCACGTGGGCCTGCGGCGGAGCCTCCCAGCTCCCTCTCCTCGGCTCCTCCGGCACCTTTCCATTGCTCCGGTGCCAGCTCCCGCTTCCCATCCTCCTCCGTCTCCTCAGCTCCCTCTGGCCGTCCCTCTCCGCCACACACCGAGTCTCGAAGAACAGCCGCAGCTCCCCAACGCTCAGCCGCTTCCTACCGCTCCCCGCATCCGGGGACGGAGGGGGCTCCCCCGAAACCCCTGTATGGTTCATCCTGGTGCCGCTGGGACCCTCTGTAGGAATCATCCAAAACGCGCGAGCGCGGGGGGGATCGGGGACAAAGTGCTACTTGTAAAGTAACAGCTTGTCATATGGAGGAGCTCAGTGAGGGCTGCTCCTGCTACTGCAGCACAGTGAGGAGTCCTGCTGCTGCTGCTCCTGCAGCACAGTGAGGGCTGAGCACACTAACCTCAGCATTAAACTCTACTACTCACTTCCTCCTTTCTCAACCTGTGCTAGGACTTGTGTGTGGGAGGGCTGGGTTTGTTTTCTTTTTGTGTGTGTTAAGAAGTAACAATGCAAAAAGTAATTAATCACTGTGTAATCTCAGAGTGGTGGCTTATTCTGTACTCTACTAAACAGGTTTTGCAACTCTTTCGAGACTAGACAACGTGCACAACTTGTGCTGTCAAACAAAAATAAATATATTGGGGTCCATGTATCAACACAGATGTGCAATTCTAGGGCGAAAATAACTGCACCAGTTTTATCAAACAACATTTTATTTTAATTTTTTAATATAGTGCTTTTTTTGCACCACTTTTGTAATTATTTTTAAAAGGGCTTATTGATCAATCACACTGGCCACTTTGCCTGTTTACATGTAGCTGAAGGTGAACCATGTGCTTATTAGGAACTGTGTATTCTGTCCACTTATTATTCTGCCCTTTTATTAGCGCCTGCATTGAAATAAAGTGTAAATACTTTTAACGTTTTCTAAGCAGCCGAAATGCATATCCGTTCAAACCTAGCGGCTTCAAGTCTCAATACCTCTCATTCTCAGATTGTTCCATAGAGGGTCAGTGTCAGAACGTTCCCCCTAGTCTAGTCTCAATGTCGCATCTGACAAGTATATTTTTAATCGCAACAATTTTGAGGTATGGACACCACTATAGTCAGAGATTTCTGTGGTATGAGCACCTAGGGGACAGTTCACTCACCACATAAGTACCCCTTACAGTAATTTACAATTAAAAAAATTATCTCAACAATTCTTCAAACATAATAGGCTTCATTCCAACAATTAAAAGAGCTACAGCAAAAGTGCCCCACGTGCTCCCAGGAAATAGCAGATTTAAAACACTGTGGGATTGCCTTGTTGTTTCTGATTTTTGGGGATAACGTTCTGCAGTATATACAATAATTTATTGGGGTAACTACAATAAGAGCCCTTAGCCTTGCTTTTTGGAAATATGGATTCAAATATAACAGATGAATCAGACTGATCCTCCTTTGAAATTAGGTCCTAAGAGGTAATTGTATTGTATTGTATGTCTTTATTTATATAGCGCCATTAATGTACATAGCGCTTCACAGTAGTAATACATGTGGTAATCAAATAAATAACAGATAATATAAATAACAGATCACGGGAATAAGTGCTTTAGACATAAAAGTAACATTTCGGAAGAGGAGTCCCTGCCCCGAGGAGCTTACAGTCTAATAGATAGGCAGGTAGAACGTACAGAGACAGTAGGAGGGAGTTCTGGTAAGTGCGTCTGCAGGGGGCCAAGCTTTATGTATCGTGTTCAGAATATCCACAGTGCTATTCATATTCTTCTTTAAGCAAGTGTGTCTTAAGGTGGGTCTTAAAGGTGGATAGAGAGGGTGCTAGTCGGGTACTGAGGGGAAGGGCATTCCAGAGGTGTGGGGCAGTCAGTGAAAAAGGTTTAAGGCGGGAGAGGGCTTTAGATACAAAGGGGGTAGAAAGAAGACATCCTTGAGAAGAACGCAAGAGTCTGGATGTGCATAACGAGAAATTAGGGATGAGATGTAAGGAGGGGCAGAAGAATGTAAAGCTTTAAAAGTGAGGAGAAGAATGGAGTGTGAGATGCGGGATTTGATCGGAAACCAGGAGGGATTTCATGAGGGGATATTCTGAGACAGATTTAGGAAAGAGTAGAGTTATTCTGGCAGCAGCATTTAGGATAGATTGTAGGGGAGACAGGTTAGAGGCAGGAAGGCCGGACAGCAGGAGGTTACAGTAATCAAGACGGGAGAGAATGAGGGCCTGAGTCAGAGTTTTAGCAGTCGAGCAACAGAGGAAAGGGCGTATCTTTGTTATATTGCGGAGGAAAAAGCGACAAGTTTTAGAAATGTTTTGAATGTGAAGGGCGAATGTGAGAGAGGAGTCGAGTGTGACCCCTAGGCAGCGTGCTTGGGCTACTGGGTGAATGATTGTAGTTCCAACAGTAATGTGGAAGGAGGTAGTAGGGCCAGGTTTGGGAGGAAGTATGAGGAGCTCTGTTTTAGCCATGTTGAGTTTAAGGCGTCGGAGGGCCATCCAGGATGATATAGCAGAGAGACATTCAGAAACTTTGGTTTGTACAGCAGGTGTAAGGTCAGGTGTTGAAAAGTATATTTGTGTGTCGTCGGCATAGAGGTGATAATTAAACCCAAAAGATGTTATTAGGTCACCTAGAGAGAGTGTGTACAGAGAAAAGAGAAGAGGTCCCAGGACAGAGCCCTGGGGTACCCCCACAGAGAGATCAATAGAGGAGGAGGAGGTGTTAGCAGAAGAGACACTGAAAGTACGATGGGAGAGGTAGGATGAGATCCAGGATAGAGCTTTGTTCCGAATACCTAGAATATGGAGAATGTGGAGGAGAAGAGGGTGGTCCACTGTGTCAAATGCTGCAGAGAGGTCGAGTAATATGAGCAGAGTGTAATGACCTCTGTCTTTGGCAGCATGGAGGTCATCAGTTATTTTAGTGAGGGCTGTTTCGGTGGAGTGAGCAGTGCGGAAGCCAGATTGTAGAGGGTCTAGGAGAGAGTATGTGTTGAGAAAATGGAGCAAGCGAGAGAATACAAGACGTTCAAGGAGTTTAGAGGCAAAAGGCAGGAGGGAGACAGGTCGATAGTTAGAAAGACAGGTAGGGTCAAGCTTGCTGTTTTTGAGTAATGGTATAACTGTTGCATGTTTGAAGGAGGATGGTTCCATATAATAATATGTTCTTGTATAGCGCTGCTAGTTTAACTTAGCGCTTTACAGAGACATTTTGCAGACACAGGTCCCTGCCCCGTGGAGCTTACAATCTATGTTTTTGGTGCCCGAGGCACAGGGAGATAAAATGACTTGCCCAAGGTCCCGACACCGCGAATTGAACAAGGTTCCCCTGCTTCAAACTCAGTGCCAGTCAGTGTCTTTACTCACTGAGGCACTCCTCCCAATAACAGCAGGTGCATGGAGGTGAACCATATATAGCACACAGAGAAACCCTGAAGAAGGGTCAAAAGAACCCAACTTATATGCACTCATTGCAAATATTCTAAAGATTTCTGGCAATAATAGCCCATTAATGAACTCCTAAAGGTCAACAATAAAGCCAAAGAAGGAAGGATAAAATAAACCAAAATAAAAAACGTTTATTACATCAAATTCATCACATAAATAAGTTAAAAGACGTAAAATATTCCTCATTGGGGAGTAATCAAGGACTAAAGGAATATGGATCAACTATCCTTAAATAGACTTAGTAGTCGTACGTCCTTGGATGCTGCAGTCTCTTAAGTCAGAAAAGCAGTTATTGATGCTCATCAGTATAGAAAAGAGTTACAAAACCATTTCTAAGGATTTGGGGCTCCACCAGCTTTACAGGAAATAGTTTAGTTGAAGTCATTGCTGTTCAAGGGGGCGCCACCAGGTACTGAATCTAATGGTTCACATACAGTTAGGTCCGGAAATAATTGGACACTGACACAATGTTCATCATTTTGGCTCTGTACGCCACCACAATGGATTTGAAATGAAACAACCGAGATGCAATAGAAGTGCAGACTTTCAACTTTAATTCAAGGGGTTGAACAAAAATATTGTATGAAACGTTTAGGAATTGCAACCATTTTCATACACAGTCCCCTTATTTCAGGAACTCAAATGTAATTGGACAAATTAACACAATCATAAATAAAATGTTCATTTTTAATACTTTGTCGAGAATCCTTTGCATGCAATGACTGCTTAAAGTCTGGAGCGCATGGACATCACCAAATGCTGGGTTTCCTCCTATGTGATGCTTTGCCAGGCCTTTAATGCAGCTGTCTTCAGTTGTTGTTTGTTCGTGGGTCTTTCTGCCTTAAGTTTTGTCTTCAGCAAGTGAAATGCATGCTTGATCGGGTTGAGATCAGGTGATTGACTTGGCCATTACAGAATATTCCACTTCTTTGCCTTAAAAAACTCCTGGGTTGCTTTCGCAGTATGTTTTGGGTAATTTTTCATCTGTAAAGTGAAGCGCCGTCCAATCAACTTCGCTGAATTTGGCTGAATCTGAGCAGACAATATACCCATATACACTTCAAAATTCATCCGGCTGCTTCTGTCTAATGTCAAATCATCAATAAACACTAGTGACCCAGTGCCATTGGAAGCCATGCATGCCCATACCATCACACTGCCTCCACCGTGTTTTACAGATGATGTGGTATGCTTCGGATCATGAGCCGTTCCCAGCCTTCTCCATACTTTTTTCTTCCCTTCATTGTGGTACAGGTTGATCTTAGTTTCATCTGTCCAAAGAAGGCTGTTCCAGAACTGGGCTGGCTTTTTTTTATATATTGTTTGCCAAAGTCAAATCTGGCCTTTCTATTCTTGAGACTTATGAATGGTTTGCACCTTGTGGTGAACCCTCTGTATTTGCTCTCATGAAGTCTTCTCTTTATGGTAGACTTGGATAATGATGTGCCTACCTCCTGGAGAGTGTTCTTCACTTGGCTGGATGTTGTGAAGGGGGTTTTCTTTACAATGGAAAGAATCCTACGATCATCCACCACTGTTGTCTTCCGTGGACGTCCAGGCCTTTTTGTGTTGCAGAGCTCACCAGTGCGTTCTTTTTTTTCTCAGAATGTACCAAACTGTTGATTTGGCCACTCCTAATGTTCCTGCTATCTCTCTGATGGATTTTCTTTTTTTTTTGCAGCCTAAGGATGCCCTGTTTCACTTGCATTGAGAGCTCCTTTGACCGCATGTTGTGTGTTCACAGCAGCAGCTTCCAAATGCGAATGCCACACCTGGAATCAACTCCAGACCTTTTACCTGCTTAATTGATGATGAAATAATGAAGGAATAGCCCACACCTGTCCATGAAACAGCTTTTGAGTCAATTGTCCAATTACTTTTGGTCCCTTGATAAAGAGGGAGCTAAATATTAAAGAGATGTAATTCCTAAACCCTTCCTCCAATTTGGATGTGAATACCCCCAAATTAAAGCTTATAGACTGCACTTTAAGCCCATATTCATTATTTAACTGTAACTTTAATTTATTTTGGTACACAGCCGAAATAACAAAACTTGTATCAGTGTCCAATTATTTCCAGACCTAACTGTACCTTTTCACACATAGGTATTGAATGTTGAATCATTTGTGGATAACTAAATGTTGAAAAAGTTTCAATTTTTTGTGTCATTTGTTTGATCAGTGTGACGGTAACTTTGTGACAGGCTATAATAATACACACCAAAAATACCTGGGTTGAACTGAACACGGCTGAGATATGATAAAATATAATTTATTCCTTGAAAAAGGTGAACACACGAGATTATACAAATAACAGACAAAATATAGGCACTTACTTAAGATGGAATGATGAAGCAGTCATAATTCTGGACTGGCAGTTCATACAGCAATCTTCAAAATCACCAAGACACGAAAAAGACAATAGCCATAGGCTGGGCCTTGTTTATATACAATTATTTCCCATTGAACACAACTTAAACCCAGCCCCTCTCATAAATCAGTGGTGAGGTTGACAGTTTTCCCCAGAGTAAAACTCCTCCCACCCAAGGACGTTTAAAAACTGCTTTTCCTATCTAAATAACTTCATAACTTCAGTTCAGTAGTACTTACTGGCACACGAGACATATTAATACATGACGCTCCCAATAAGACTAAATATTACTGTGTAATACTAAAATTAAGAGAGATATTAATATCTGTCTCTTAGTACCTGCTAGACATCATGTGTCTGTAACCCTTATGTGTGAATCAGTCCCACGAATAAACATATGTAGCTTTTAGCATGTTCAGCCGAGGACATCTCATAATATTCTTATATTTAATAAGGTCACTCATTCTGATATCTCCTTGGGTAACCGCACCCCTGGCCCCCATAACCCCTTGTCAATAAATCCTTTGAAGCTGGGCCTGTGTGTAGCGAACATTTGTCACAGGTGCTATATTTCACACCCAATGCCCCAGACCTGGGTCCTAGCTGTCTCCACCAGCAATATACCCTTGGCCTGCCAATTAGGTATTAACATACTGTACACTAAACCCCCTCTGTACTTTTCACACCCAACTTCAATCAAGCCTTTTGAAGCCCAGATATTTCTGAAAAGACACCACACATATTTGTATTTTCCTAAACTGTAGCTCATTAACCCCTTAAGCATCCCGCATCAATCCCAGTGTATGTGTGAGTGCAAACACCAGGATGAGACAATACATTTATACAGGGGAATAAACAGTTGGATACTGAAGCAAGGTAAAAACCACATTACTGGACCCCAGTCCAGTTAACCCCTTGCTTCCCGGGTGAGAGTAGAGGGTGGCCAAATGGGGTGTAACCCCTTTAATCCCGGGCCAAATCCTCTCTCTCTTGACAATCAGGTTATCTTTATCTATTATTAGGACTTAGATTAAGATCTAATGACATTTTAGGTTTGAAATATGTGAAAATCCTTAGGGCTTCACAAACTTGCTCGCCACTGTACTTGTAATACTTGTGAGGGCTTGAGCTGTTGTAGCTCTTTTAATTGTTTGAACAAAGCCTATTTTGTTTTAAGAATGATTGTTCTGGGACATTGTTTTCAAGTATATTTTTCAATATCAGATGAATCAATTAATTATGTTATTAATATTTTTTTATAAACGGTGATATCCTTTCAGCAGGTTTTGCTGCTTTTCTTCGAGGTTCATGCCACCAGAGTTTATGGTTTTTTGATACTGGTAAAAAGCAGAAATTACAAGATGTGTTTCACTGACTGGCCCTACCTAACTTTTCCCATCGGCCCTTCCCAAATCACAAGCTGCACACCCTGAGAGAAATTAAAGCAATTGCCTTAATACACTGAAGCTGGGAGACTGAATAAATTGCCTTAAGATATCTTCCCCATGGTGGTGGAGCTTGATACTTTCTGTTCTTTATCAAACGTATTTTCATCGAGCAAGTATATTGCTTTTACATACATTTTGCAAATCACATATGAATCCCTTTGCTGCCTAAGGAATCTCAATGAGACATATTTTGTTTGAAAAACTGCATAAAAGTGAACTCGCCTTTAAAGCAGAATCCCCCACATAATCCCCGATTGTACGGATTGGGAACCAGTGATCCCCTGAAGCAGAACCACATTACTTTAAGCTCGAGGACCTCCTTGGTCCTGACACACCTGTAAAGGTATAAGTGTTTCTTTCTGGGTATTAAATCTCCCACATTGCGCAGACCAATAGGAAGCCACAACAGATGGCGTTGCGGTTTCCTATTGACCCATGTGTCGCGGGAGATATAAACCCCATTTTGTTACACCGGAGTAAACCAAAACACCGGTAAGTATCTCGGTAACCAGAGAAAATAGAACGAGTTGGCACCAGAGACCCCTAGCTCCCGTTCTGTAAGAAAAATAAGGGGCTATTATAAAATGAGTAGGTGGGATTACTGCTTTAATCTTTCCACAGCTTTTTGATTTAAGTGCATTTAAAATCTAAAACAAAACCCGCAAGGCTATGTTACTAATGTTGCTATGGCAGCTAACAAAGCAGTTTCTCAAATGAGGGGGAACACCCACTCACTTAACAAGAAAAAACCAAGATGTTTCAAGAATGGCAGAAACAAAAGTAATACTTGTTTAACGCACTTCTGTTTTTATTTTAGAACTTTTCTTGCTTTCCTTAAACAAAAATGAGGAAATTTTCGATTTTTTTTTTGCTAACACAACAATAAAACCATATTAGGGACTGTCTGGAAATTCAGGACCATATGTATTAAGCAGTGCTATGTCAGCCTTAGGCTACGTCCATAGAGGGGGGAGCCGTGTGGACGCTCCGCGAAGAGCCCCGTCATCCTCAATAAGGATGTCTTTAGAGGGGGCTCCTGCGTGCGTCCGCAGGCGTGCTGAGGCGTTGGGATATTCAGCCGACAGCAGAGCCTATTTCTCAGCGCGCCGTCGGCTGAAAACACCCAATCAGCACGAGGCAGCGTCATGACGTTGACGTCGGCGCTTCGCAGGCTATTTACCCGGCGACGTCACTGCCCCCCCCTCCCCCCGATCGCTCACGCTGGCTCGTCTGCCAGTCCATGGAATCGCTCCTGACCGAGCAGGCGAGCTTCAGTGTCAGCGCTGCTCAGCACAGCTCCCCCCTCTATGGACGTAGCCTTATAGCACCATCAGACCTTAAAACAGCAAATAGATACCGTGTATATATATTTTTACCTGAATCCCTCCCCCTGTTTTTGTGCCAGTTTTGACACACAAAAAAAACAATAGAAAGCTGCAACGTTATCTTCAGAGGAAACTATAGGACCAAATGGGAGCTCCGCGGGATCTTCTAGTTCCGGTAGCATAAAAAAGGAGCAGCATTGAATGCTGCTTTAGAGCTCATCAATTTTCAGGGTTGTGTGGGAGGGGTACTGCAGAGTTTAATCGCACTGCCTCCGTTTCAAGGCACCCCCTGACTGCTGATAAATTAACCCTTATATCGCCCTGGAGAACAATATGGCTGCCAAATCAGTCTCGTCTCCAGAGACCAATATAAATCTGCAATGTCATCATGAGATTTGTGTGCAAAATAAAGCAAATTGGACTTGGTAAAATATTTGCACCTGGATTGAAAACTGGTGAAGGATAGACAACAGAAGGTAGTGATAAATGGAACTTTTTCAGGTTGGGCTAAAGTTGTGAGTGGAGTACCTCAGGGATCAGTACTGGGACCCCTGCTTTCTAACTTGCTTATTAATGACCTTGAGGTTGACCTCGAGAGCAAAGTCTCCATCTTTGCTGATATCACTAAATTGGAAAGGAAAAGTGCTTGAAACAAATGTTTTCTTCCCAGTCACCTTTACTAAAAGCTTGAAGTGTCAGGTACAATTGTGAGTTTCTAACAGCAAAATAAAATAACATGTCAATCGAGATGTTGTTACAGCTTTAACATAAGGGCTTTAATCTTTTCTAAGTAAGGAGTAGGTTACATATCACAGGAATTAAAAATGTAATAATAGATGGCACTTTAAATCCTGATTTGGGGGTATCCAAGGGAAGGATTGAAAATAAATAAGCGCGCAGCTCAGATGTAAATGCAGAAAAGTTATCCAGCATGGTTAAACTGGCTCTAAATGAATTTCTTTTAGCTGGGGCTCGGTGATTGGTACTGTAGTCCTCACAGAATATAGGCAAACCCGGGGCTTAAAGATTGGGTTAAGTTAACAATTTGGGCCATATTATTTAAGCAGTCTTCTGCCATATCACACCTACAGTTCTCCTGTAGCACCTCAGAATTATTTCCAACACCGTAGATCACATCCTTCTCCTAACACGTCACTTGTAGCCCTATTTGAGACACCTCTCCCTGAGCAGTTTACAACGTTAATGCACCATACGTTTTGTATATGTTTTCTCCCGGGAACACCTCTCCCTGAGCCGATTAGGCTACGCCCCCTGTGCCACAGAACGCGCCTTACAGACTGCAGATCGCGGTTTTCGGCTGTGCATGCCCCGCCAGAACACCAGGCGCGCGTGCAGCAGCCTCCCGCGGGACCTTAGCTTTGGCATACAGTGCTTCCACTGCAACCAGGGATTCTGGGAAATGACATGCAAATGAGCACACAGTGTCACCAATTTCCAAGAACAAACACAGATGTGTACTCCTCGCAATCAAGATAATTAACTATGTAACAATGTCATGAATCCAAATACTCAGATCAACAATACTCTTAATCATGTACCTGTATCTCATGTAACAGAAAAGCAAACTAATTGTGGTAAAAGGGGGGAGAAAAAGCAAACATATAGAAAATACTAAACCATCTGTAAATACAAATACAAAAAGAAGGCAAGAAGTACTTGCCTCTGAAAAAGGATCTTCACATAACCGTATGAGTCAGGATGAAAACATAGCACAAGATGTGGCAGGGAATAGAATTTCACACCTACTGTTGATTTCACTGACTAATCAGCAAAAAAAATAGAGAAGCCAAGCTTTCTAAAGCAGAATTGGAGATCAAATTATTTCCTGCAAATGTTCTATTTAAATTAAGTGCATGTATAAAATATGAAGTGAGATTTTACATAACCAACAAGATAAATAAGGATATGTAGAGTTCATTGTGATACAGTACGTTTCTTTAGCAGCTCTGTTATATACTGTATACACAACTTTCAAGAGGTAACAGTTTTGACCTTCATATAAGAAACAGGCCAATCAAGCAAGAAAATGTGAATCATTGCAATATGTGTATGTGATGTATTCTAATTAGTTCCTTGACCTTTACAAGGCCTCATGTCATGAATACAATGTATCCTTCTAAATAATACAAAAGCATGCATGAAAGTCTATCTATGCAAACAAACTCATCCAAAGGCATTTGAAAAATTGTTCAAGCAATATAATTTAATAAACACTTATTGCGCAGTTATTGACCAGGGCAATTAAGTCATTTTCCTAAATGCTGATTAATAAGATCATGCACTGTGAACAAAAGCAATAATGTCTATCTTATGTAGCCAGGTATCCCCTGGGCTACTAATCCTCTGCCTAACACATAAATCCTGGTACCAGCGCAGGCAGTGTTAGGGTTAAATCTGCCCATGCTCCTGCAGTAAACCACTCCCTTGAGTGACAGGGGAGTGGGCCTAAGGCCTGGGTACTGCCCTATCGGGCTCAGACCTAGGACCCTCCCCTGGGTACAAAAGGAGCTGCAGACTGTACCCTAAAGGGGTACAGATTAATATATTATTAGGCCAATAATTTGTTTTTATTTTCTTGCTTTGTATTGAGTGTGATTTTTTTCTGTGTTTGTTTATTCTGTGGATGTAATTGTTTGTCATTTTGCTGCCTTATTTTTAACTTTTCTTGCGAGTGATTTTCTTTTTTAATTAATGATGTCTTGTGTTGGGTAATGCTTTTAATGGTTTTGTTGCCGAGTTGTTTTATTATTTAATTGCTTTGTTGGTTAATGGTGGAATTAATTCATTGTTTTGTTTGTTAATGGTGAAATTAATTAATTGTTGTCTTGGTTAGTGGCTAGTGTTTTAATTTATTGAATTGGGGTGTTAAGGTTTTTTGGAATGTTTTATTATTGTGTCTTTTGTGCATTAATGTATTTTGATTTGGGTGCACATTGAGTGTTATAGTAGCTTATCATGCCCATATTATTATATGGGTATGAATGATGTACTACTATAACAATCAATGGGTATAGTGGGTCCGGGGTGGGTGGTTAGGCCTCCTGGGTGGGTAGCGGGGGACAAGGAATAACCCCTTAATTACTATAGCGGTTATTAAGGGCCATTAGAATGTATTTTGCTATGTATTTTTTCTGGCAACAGAGGACGAGGACACCCTTCATATTGGCAGGGGTAAGTAGAACGGTTTTATTTACTTTATTTATGCTGGCTAATGTTGTGTTTAATAATGGGCAAATAATCTATTATCCGTATCTTGGTAATAGTTATTTTGCCCATTTCTGTACTGTATGTGATTGGTGGGGGTGAGGGGCGGGGGAGGGGGTGTATTGATTTAAATGCAGGCCATGTTTTATTTTTTTAAATACAGGATTGGTACCGCAGGCCAGCGGGGACCACCCGAGGACCTCCGGATGCCCATGGGTACCACCTGAGGACCTACGGGGGACAGCCGCAGGAAAGAACCGGAGGCCCCACAGTTGTGGGAACCTACAGGGGACACCCATGGGAAAGAACCGGGGGCCCCACGGCTGTGGGGAGCTACGGGGACCACCCGAGGGCTCCCCAGACCCCCGTGGGAACCACCCGAGGGCCCCCAGACACCCATGTGGATGACCTGGAGACACCCAGACACCCACGGGGAACACCCGTGGATCTCATTGGGGCCCACGGGGACCACCTGGAGGCCACAGAGCCTAGCGGGGACCACCCAGAGGCCCCCCGAAATCCATGGGTACTTCCGGGGTGCACTGTGGGGCTGCAGACACCCGTCAGGACCCCTGCCGGCCTGGGGTATTAATCGTGTGTGTAAAATAAATAAATCATGGTTTTATGGGGGGGGGGGGCACAGGGGGTGGGTGGTGTATTAGATATTGTAAGTTTATTGGGGGCCTAGGAGGTGGGTAGTGGGCCTGTTGTGTGTGTTAGTGTTTATTGTGGGTAGCGGGGGTGGGTGAAGGGGGTATTAGCCCCAATGAGGGGTGTTTAGGCCTTGTGGGGGGGGGGGGTAGCGGGAGGGGTAAACCCCTTCATTACCTTAGCGGTATTAACCGCTAAGGTAATGAAGGGGTTAAGTACACCCGCAACCCCCCCGCAAGGCGTAAACACCCACCAAGGGCCAAATACCACCTTCCCCCACCCCCGCTACCCACAATATGCCTGGCACGGGTGGTTAACCCCTTCAATGCCTTAGCGATTAGCCGCTAAGGTAATGAAGTGGGCTGGAAATACATTGTTATTGCATGGAATTCATGCCGGGGGTCTCCGGGGGTGGTATTAATGGGTATCAGCTCCGGAGACCCCGGCATCAATCCGATGCAGGAAAAAGGCCTGATTTTTTTCTAAGTCCCGTCTCGCTGCTCATCGCCGCTTCTCACCACCCTCCCACCAACTTTTTCTGCCGTTTGGATTTGGGGAGAAAATTGCCATTTTAGAGCCGTGATAGGCGTCGATAACCTACTCGCGGCTACTAGAATTGCGCGAGTTTATGAACATTCTGAAAAGCGGCGATAAGTGGCTTTTCGCTGCTCACTCAGCGATTTGTTTTTGAACAAATTTTTTATCGCCCACTTATCAAGGCTTATTGAATAGCAATAGGCATTTTGGGCGATAAGTGCTCGATAAGTGGCTCATGAACGCCTACTGC